>NW_026927359.1:0-277500 GCF_032062105.1 Saccostrea cuccullata | reverse complement strand
GTTTCCACATTTCCTCTGTTGCTGAAGAGATATCGTATTTGTTAGATTTTTTATTTTATTTGCAAAAACAGAACTTTCAAAGTTCACATTTCAAGTTGGATCAATTACAGAGATAATTAAACGTTTGGGAATTAAATATGCATGATATAATGGAAATATCTGTAAAATTGAATAATATATGTTGTAACTGTTTAAGGAATGACTCTAATTCTTGGCCAAGTTATTCGATTATAACCTGGTTTGGGTCAGTTTACACTTTATAATCCGCGAAGCGGATTATAAAAAAGCGTAAACTGACCCAAACCAGGTTATAATCGAATAATTTGGCCGAGAATTAGAGTCATTCCTTATAATTTAATTTTAAATAATTAAACAACTGTGGGTGTAAAATAGCGTTGCTTTATATGAGTTAAAATTTGCCGCTCAATAATACATCCCTAGTATTAATGGAAGTGATCTGAAACAAGGGAAGGTAATAAGGCCAAAAATAAAAATAGTCTTGTTTCCTGCTACCAGACCTACCCTATTTTTTTGCACCCGACCCTAAAGTTTTTATTTAGTTTTAGGGGGAAAATCTGAAATTTCATGATCCAAAAGTGAAAAAAATATATATATTCAAGTGGTATTTCATGAAATATAAGTTTGAAATATGGACTTTCATAAAACACTACTTATTTTAAATGAAAATATTGACCTATGACATGTTTCATTTGGTTTTGCAATGTTCATATCCAACAAAAACCATTGGGAAAAAAATAAAATTAAATTAAAAAATAAAATAATTTTCCTACCTCACCTACCCTATTTTTTTCAGGCTGGTAGCAGGAAACAAGACTGTTATTTTTTTTTGCCTAACTGACACACAGACCTAGCAGCCATGGTGTTTGTTTACACGAGGTAAGATCGAGCTACTGGTTGAAGTTAAAGGTAGTACATTTATTAAATCTGGAATTTCCCATGAATCCCAAGGACTGGAAATGAGGGTATTGTATGGATACAGATGATTCAGTTGGTTGTCAAGGGGGTGTGTCCCCATACCAAACCAGGTTATTAAGAAATAATTTGCGTTCCTTTTTGGAAATCAACCAGTGAGAGACTACTAGTCTCAGACTAGAATACAAACAAAATTAAATTATTAAATATTGACCGAATTTTACCTTTTCATAATATTATTTCATCATATAATCCTGTGCGACATCAGAATTGCTAGCATATGTTATCATCATCGTTATTTACCTAACTGTTATCACATATGAACAGATATTATCATGAAAACATTTCTATAGACTATATCAATTTGATAACTTTAAAAAATCACTCTTTTAAAATTACAGTAAAAAAAAGCCTTCTCAAAACGAACCTGTTAGTATCTCTGCTCCGCCGCGAAAATTGTGCATTTTTGATAAAATAAATATGATCTAATTAAGTGTCTTAATTGGAAGTAAAATTTAAGCATCTTTATTGTAGGAATGACATAGAATTTAAATCAACGGACGAGACATTGAATTAAATTAAGAAATCAATTCTTATCGATTGTATTGAATCCGATGTCGTATAACATTATCAAAAATCACTATTAGGCCATAAGAAATAAATTGCTAGATTCTCATCCGATTTTTTTAAAAATCGAGGCGGGCGGGCGGCTTTTATGTTATATTTTTTATTTTTTCAATTTTGCAGATTTTTTATTGACTTGGTCAATCGGTGTAATTTTATCTACAATACTCGAATAAAAGGCATAGTATAGGTTCAATTATCTCTTTCTTCACATCATCACCAATCTTTTTCAACCAATGGCCCTTGTTTAAAATATATACATGCATGTATTACAGCAATTACCATCTTTTCAGCTGTCAAACTTTCGCGGGATTTAAAACGAAAGTAGAATGGTAGATGAATACCGATCCCGATCACAATTAAGACGAAGAAAAACAGAAATTTAAAAAATCGAGGCGGGGGTATAAAATCGGGGCGGGCGGGGATGAGAATCTAGGAATATTTTTATTATGGCCTTATGCAAGAATATGAAGCGATAAATAAGTCAATAACCACTAATTAATTTAATTAAGGCAATTATTTTATTCAACTAAAATTTAAATTCAGTAACAGTTTACTAAATACAGCTATTATTCGGTCGTATTTGTGGAAAAGGCGAACGACAATCCATCGTTTGTTTACATCGGACGCCATTTTGCCGCAATGCATGACGGAGCCAAAGACTTCTTTTTTGGAGTTCACGCTGTTTTTGGAGTTCGTCTAGACTGATGAGTAGGACCTGGTGATTGTACATATGTTAATTGGACCTGGTGATTGCATGTATGCTTATGTTGGACCTGGTGACTGTACTTGAACTGATGATTGAATTTGTACAAAAAGCTCACTAGTTGAGCATGTTGGCAAGTTGTAGCATTGAGTCTAGAGCGCATCAATTCTCAAACTTACCTGGTTTGAACTGTGGACACTTGATTTTCAGTTTACCCTCTACTAAACCAAGATGTTCCAGAATTAAATCAACCTTGTGCTTTGCGTCACACGCTTCTGATAACCTCTGATCAAGAAGCATGCACGCCTCCAAAATATTCTTAACATCTTCATGATCACCCATTTATACTGGAGAGGGGTATGTCAGCTAGCAAGTAATGATCAGGCTCCTTTTTAAATATGATACCGGAAGTTTATTTTGTACGGAACAGCACGTCGATTTACCCAAATGGATCCAAACGGACCCAAAAGGAAATAAAATGGAAACCAAATAGACTATAAATTATATATTTTCGTATTAGAAAGGTGTTACTTATTTAAAATGATGTTCAAAATGAACTTACAAATGAAGTATATTTTTATTCATTCCTAATATTGTGTGGCGGTCAGCCGAGTGCGATCGCCAGTGGCCTCGGTAGACACAATCTCTGAACTGTCCGGGGCCACTTCGGCCATATCCGACTCGATCATTTTAATATGTTAACAGTTTGTAATGTTTGTTGATTTATATAAACTGTTGCCATCGTTGAGACTCATCTAATAAATACGGAATCCTTCATCATTTGTTTTATCTCTGGAATTGCATATTGGTGGACCTTCGGGAATACGGCACACCTATACTTCGATTTTACCTTACGGCCACACAGCGCCTCTACTTTATACCTCGTACCTTCTACGCCAACATTTCCTCACCCCGTTCGTTTTACAAACAACGGATGTAGTTCCAGACGAAACCTTAGTACCGTCCAAATCTAAACGGTTACAATATAATAAATATTGAAATTGTTTATTACCTAAAAAATAGGAAATTGCACGCTGCGACAATTTTTAAGCGAGATAAATGCGATAACACACGGTACTCATCTTGAAAAAATCAAGAGGAATTTAATAAAATGGGTAAAATCTGGATATTTTATAGTCTTAGAGTATAATTTTGAGACTATAATTTGATTTATTCCCGCCCATGTAAATTGAAAAACGCCAATGAATTTGTTTATTCTTAATTACTTTCAAATTAAAATTGTTCTGTCCAATGAAATAAAGATCGCTTTTCGGTTTAACCAATCTTTCAATAAACACTCGCGCAACTTAATTTGCTAGGAATAGGTACCCAAACTGGTGTGTTCCCATTTCGCCTTAACTGTGAAATTCGGGTAAGAAAAAGTCAAAAAGTACTAAGGCAAAATGGGAATTTTAATATTTGTAAATATTATTATAATTTAAATTTTAAAAATTGAATTAGATTGAATTTAACAGTTAATTGGAATTTATGAAAACAGTGAATAAAATAATACTTTTAACACCAAATATTGTCTTAAAAATACGTTATGCTTAATATTTTAAATTTTCATCACCTTAATTCACCTGAGAGCTTACTAAGGCGAAATGGGAATGCGAAATTTAACAGTTAAGGCGAGATGGGAACAAACCCCCAAACTACGTTCCACCCAATCATGTACTGCTTATAAAGCAATATGTAATAGAGAGAGTTTAATGAGGTTAAAATGTTTGTTTGCAACTTCAATTATGCGGCGGTTTTTGATGGTTTCTTGATCATGCTGATCACTGTATCAATCAATCGATTAACGGTCAGTTAATGAGTTTACGTGTTTTGAAAAAAATTAACTAACCTGCACACTAGGATTAATGATGGTAAAAAGTAGTTTTTACATGAATTATTATTTTATAAATAATAATTAGTACGATGCAATTAACCATAATTACACATCTATGAATGCACATTTGCATTTCAAAAAATAAATGACATAAAAAAAAGAATTTCCTAAAACTTAAAATAAATATTTAAAAATCACTTTTAACAACAGTAGAACGATGTAATTTAATGAATGAATGTATACAAATACGTACAATGATTTGAGTTACATGTATTATCCTTTTGACCATTCATAGAAAATATCAGGTCAATAAAAATATCAGGTCATGCGTTTCTTTCACGTAGTTAAAGGGTCCATACAGATTTATAACAATATTTTTAAAGATAAACATTATACTAGACATACCTAGCTATACATATATACTTATCTGTACTTCTTTGTAGAAATTAAAGAATAAGAGAACAACAAACACAAATAACACAGATATTTATTTTTCCATCAGGTCAATAAAAAATATCAGGTCAATACATTTCCCTAGTTTATGGCTCGTTCCGCATAATTATACCAATATCTTAAAACATAATTATACTTAATATACCTGCCTTATACCCCAGAAATATAAGAAGAACCAAAAATAAAGATAAACACAGAAAACATGGAGATTTCATAAGTTTTTATTTCCATCAGGTCAAAATCAGGTCAATAAAAATATCAGTTCAATACACTTTCATAGTTTACGGCTCGTTACGCATAATTTTACCAATATATTTAACACAAACATACCTAATTTATCTGTCCTATTACCGATTAATATAAGAATAACAACAAAAAAAAAAACAATGATAAAGACAGAAAAGACAGAGATTTTATAAGTTTTTATTTCCATCAGGTCAATTTCAGGTCAATAAAAATTATCAGGTCAATACATTTTCCTAGTTTATGGCTCGTTCCCCATAATTATACCAATATTTTTTTAAGTAATTATACCTAATATATCTGTCTTATACCCCAGTAATATAAGAATAACCAAAAAGTTAAGATAAACACAAAAAACAGAGAGATTTTATTAATTGTTCCTTTGATAAAGTAATATCAGAAACTGAAATTTGCGTGATCTGTTTTTAAACCTTACATTTATCTGTTAAAATTTCCCCGTGACATAAACACTTGCAACTTAGACATTTCCGATTTTCAATGCATAATGCATGTAAGATTTGTATAAACAAAACTGCCCATAGACCTCTGCGTCTCTGCACTTTTGGTATATCTAAACTTTCTTGTACATATATTTAGAATTATTTAATTTTTTACATGAAGTTTAAACAAATTTCAAATTTAGCATATTTTACTTTAAAGAAAAATTATCTCTAACAAGTATTTAAGAATTATATTTTTTCGCTCTCTCTTAGGGGGGGGGGGGGGTTAACACCCCCCCCCCCCCGACTTCAGTTCGAGAGATCACCAATACATTTCAATCTCTTTCAGAGAGAGAGAGAGAGAGAGAGAGAGAGAGAGAGAGAGAGAGAGAGAGAGAATTGCTGATAAGTGGAGACATACGAAAAATTATCCCGATTTTTTTTTTGTATCCTTCATTAAATTCCAAATTCCGTGCTTTCATAAATATTTCATCAATTTTTTGAAAATTTTGGCCTGATACATAAATGTAATTCAAATATACTCATTTCATTTTAAAATAAATACAACAAATATGTTTCTTGGCGATTAATAACAGAGAAAGTAAAAATTTGTCAAAACACAAGAGTTACAAAAGGTAAACTGTTTTAACATCTCAGGTGATAAAACAATTGTCGTACATTTACCATGAACCACAAATCGCCACTTTCTGACCGTGCGGTATTTGTTTCCAAACATTAATATAATTTTAATTTTATGATTATCTGTCTTTTCATGACTTAAACCGATAAAATATCGTCAATTTATGTAATTAATTATAAATGTTAAAATATTTTTATTTATATATTTATATTAAATCAAAAACCATAGGTTGAGTCGTATGAAATATTTATATCATAAGTTTGACTTAGCTAGGACCTTCCTAAGTTCGCTGTATGTTACGGTTTAAAAAGTTAAGTAGTACTTAACACAAAAAACAGAGAGATATTATAATTATTTTTTTTCATCAGGTCAATATCAGGTCTTTAGTATATCAGATCTTGAGTATCTTCCTTTCCAGAGTTGTCGTTCCACTTATGCCATAGCGAAGCGAACGATAACTCCGGGTAGAGATTGCGGTAGACATGGTAGAGCGGTCGTACTGAATGGTAGACAGACATCTCGGCCCAACGATACCTCGGCCCGTGACGGTTGACACCTCGGCCGTAACAGGTCGGCCCAAAATTATTGACACGTCGGCCAATATCGTTGGGCCGAGGTGTTTGACATTCTACTAAATATTACGCCTGCCGACGCCAGGGAAAATACTCCTACCGAGGAAATCTATACAACAGCCGTGTTATTTTTTGACTAAAGTTATTTTATATTACATATATTACTTTAATAGACTATTTACTTAATGTTTTACCAAACAAAAATAATTTAAAAAGCACAGATTCGAAGTTTTATTCGTTATAGTTTGCATGCGTCGTAGAGCACGCATACCGAGAAAATCTACACTCCCGCGGCGTTGTTTCTCCTATAATTATGTACTATTTTTAAAAATATATTACTTAAATAAAGTACACTGTATTTTGTTGTTTAATTACAAACAAATCAAAAAAAAGAAAGAAAGAAACAGTTGATTTTAATAAAACTCTAGCCTACATACGAGTTTGCAGAAATTTATTAAGGGAGATAACTCCTACGTCACAATTCTTTATATTGTTCATAAGAAATTTCGTAAGACATATCTTAGGAAAATCTTAGGATCATCGTAAGATTATCCTAAGGTGTTTTTCAAAGCTATTTTTTTTTATATTGCCCAATATCACAATTTGCATAAAATTATAAACAATTTATGAGCTTTTTTACATTTTGACTACTTTCATTCACAGACTCTTACTGACTTGCACACAGTCTCATTCTTTAGATCATGATATAAAAATAACAAAATGGTTTGGAAAAATCAATAGTTCATATACACTATATCTTATTACAACTTTACTTAAAACATATATTTACTACTCTATATAGATTTATATTGACAAAACTCTTTATGAAAAACAAACAGTATAAAATATTTTATAATAAGCTCATTGAAATATGTTTTTCCACAAAGACCATTCTTTTTCAAATTTATCTATGCGAAGATTTTTTATAGCCATACATTTTTCAATATTATGTTTCAATTTGATATGATTTAATAAGCCCAAAAGATTTGGAATTTTATCTTGTATTAAACATGTAAAAATGTATTGTTTTGTATATAGTATTATAAAATTCTTGACTTTGTTGTTATATGTCATTGGTATCTCACCTAAAATAACATTTTCAACATTAAAACCAACTCTTTTATTCATTGTTTTGTAAATATGTAAAATGAGATTGGCCTATAGAGATAAAACTTTTTTACAACCAATAAAAACATGTTGAATAGTTTCTACTTCTTGTTTACAAAAAGTACAAATATCTGAATTCTTAATCTTAATTTTAAAAAAAAAAAAAATAGGAGTTAACAGGTAGAATCCTATGTATGGACCTTTTTTACCTGTTTATTTTCAAGACATATTGTTGTATGAAAAATGTACAAAATATATTTACAATTGTCTGAACACAAAGGAAACTGTTTTAAAAGCTTTATGCAAGTGGAATGTAGAATTATCTCCAAATGGAGATAATGAAATTTGTGTAATTCTACATTCCACTTGCATAAAGCTTTTAAAACAGTTACCTTTGTGTTCAGACAATTGTAAATATATTTTGTACATTTTTCATACAACAATATGTCTTGAAAATAAACAGGTAAAAAAGGTCCATACATATTTTTCACTAAGAATCTATCTATTGACATATCCTTTATGTACTTTGAGATTGAACAAACAACACTATTATACTGCATTATACATACTGTAGAAATGTTAAATCTTTGTTGAAAAGTCTTTTGAGTAAGGAAAATACCCCTTTCATCTAAAAAATCACGAATAGTTTTAACACCATTCTTATACCAATCTTGAATAAATATGCTTTTGATATTAACTTTGATTTTTGAGTTACCCGGTATCCCATACTGGTATATTTAGGAAATTGTCTTGAGAAACTGAATCATTCAGAGTTTTTATAACTTCAAGCCATGAAATAAAAACATCTTGCCAGAATTATTGTTTTTTGCCATTAAAATTTTACGAACAAAATCGTCCCTAATTGTTTAAAATGTCATTGCCACTTACAGCCATGAATAAATCCATCCATGGTTTATAACAACAATAGTTTGACAATCTTTTAATCCAAGAACATTTCAAGGCCATTAAAAATTTGCTTATATTAATCATTTTAAGTCCCCCTAATAAATAATCTTGCGTTATAGTAGCTCTATTAATTTTGTCACACTTTGATTTCCAAATGAACTCAAAAATATCCTGACAGAGAGAAGAAATTACTTCTGGTTTTGGTGTTGGCAATGATATAAACAGGTGATTTAATTTTGGTATAAGTATAGTTTTAACAACTGTAACACGACCAATTGGAGTTAGCATTCTCCGTTTCCAATGTTGTATTAATGCTTTAAATTTGGGTATTATACTACCATACATGTAGTTAATTTAATTTATTCTTAATTATCGAGTTCAACCGAAAAATTTATTCCCAGTAGATCAAAGGTTGTGCATCCCCTATCAAGTTTCCATCTAGAATGATGAAACACCTCATTAGAAAATTTTTTAGAGCCTATCCATACAATTTTTGTCTTAGAACTGTTTATTTTTAAACCAGATAATCTAGAGTAAAAGTCAATGGTTTCAAGAGCAGCAAATAGGGATCTTGGTGAGCCGTCAAGAGCTAGCGACGTGTCATCAGCATATTGAGAAATCTTATGTTCTTTATCATTGACAACAATGCCTTTTAAATCAGTATTTTGTTTAATTAAAATAGCTAGAATTTCAGCACAAAGAAGAAATAAGTATGGAGGAACAGGACCTCCTTGTCTGCAACCCCTTTGGATTTCAAATTGTTCTGAAAAAATCCGCATTGCAAAACTGATGCTTTAAAATTTGTATTAAGAATTTTTATCCAATTAATTATATTATTACCAAAACCAAAATATTTCAATACTTTATAAATAAAAGACCATGAAATTGAATCAAAAGTTTTTTTCAAAATCGATTAAAACCAACAATCCTGGTATATTTTTAGCTTCCGTGTATGCCATTAAATCATAAATAAATCTAGTGTTTTCACCAATACGAGGGCTGTTCAATAAATAATGTCCTGAACTGTATGATATACAATACGGATATCATATGACATTAAGCTTGACTTTCTCTCATTATTGAATCTTTAATAAATTTATATCAGTTTATGTGACCACTTTTCATCACAGCGTTTCATTGTAAGAAGCTGGAAAACAAGGGCTATTTGAGACACTGCATTATAAATGAATGGTAAAGAATCAGTAAACTAGAGTGAAAATAAAAGCTTCATTAAAGCTGCTGTAAAACTTTTTAAAAATCCCAAAGAAATATTCACTGAAATATGTGACATTTACAGCAATCAATGCCTGATTTTTAGACAAATGAGCAGGTACATTTCAATGATAAAAAATTATTTAATGGGCATCAAAAATGGGTACCGTCCATGTAAACAAAAATTATAACAACTTATGTACTGTTTGCCAAATTTCAACAAATAATATTTGATGATGTATGGTTGACTTTAAGACACAAAGCAAATTTGATAGACATCATATCGGGGGTAGTTTACACTGTTTTTAAGAAACTTTCGACGGTAAAAAAGCTTAGTACTCAAAGATCACCATACATTTTGAAAAATGAGTGAAAACGACAGGGTGTACGAATGTCTAAACAATTATTTTAAAATATCAGTAATTGTACATATCCACCTTTGTTTGATATTCAAACAGATATTGGAACTTGAATCTATTGCTTAAAACCCTCAAAACAAAATTTACCATAAGATGTACTTGATAAAAACAGCGAAGGTCTGACAACAGCAAAGAATTGCAAGAGCAGATTTATATGCAGATTTCTTAAATATTATTGGTATTGTTGTTCAAAGTCGAATTCGGGGAGACAGTTTAATTTCTGGAGGAGGCTAGAAAGCAAATTTTTTGCAAAAAAATCGAAAGATTTATTAGAGGAAGGACCCAGAATCAGGAATCCACTACATTAAATTTCTTCACGACAGCGTCCAAACCCACACGCCTTAAAGAGAAAAGGGGTTTTGGGATAAACAGAAAGTTAATGTTTTTTTTCACATTTAACAATATTCGCCAGATCTTTGACCTTTTGACTTATTTCTATTTCCAAACTTGAAAAAACACCTTTCAGAAGGAAGAAACAAGTCCAGGAAATCATTGGATCTGCCATTTTCCAGTATACTAAGGGTCATACACAAAAATTGAGCTCTAAAAGCAATCAGAAAATGGATAAAGAATGTTACGGACATGTGTTTTAATTAAAAGAGATTAATAAGTTAAATCATGAAGACTAAATCATTGAAAAGCGTTTTTTGCTTCTTTCCGAGCACCGAGGACATTATTTATTGAACAGCCCTCGTATATCTTGCTTTTAGGAATCCAGTTTGAGTGTCGGAAATCAAGAGATCCAGAGTAGATTTTATTCTGTAACTTAGGCATCCTGATATTAGTTTATAAAGTACATTTAGTAGAGTTATTGGTCTCCAATTTTTCAAAAACTGTCTTGGTTTATCCCCTTTGGGTATACATGAAATTATCCCTAGTCTTTGTGATATAGGAAGTTCCTTTTTTGACAATATACAATTTATCGCTCGCATAATGTAGATTTTAAGATCACTCCAGAAAAATTTAAAAAATTCAGTTGTGAAACCATCACTTCCAGGAGATTTATCATTCTTCATATTTTTTAAAACTTGTAAAACTTCATATTCTTCAATATCTTTTTCTAAATCAACAGAGGTGATTTTATCTATTTTTGGAATTTTAGTTGAGTAAATAATTTCTTCTAAATCAATGTCAATCAGTTCATAATCTTATTATTAGAAAACAAATCTTGATAAAACTTTTTGACTTGGTTGAAAATTTCTGATTGATCATATATAATATTGTTTTCATTCAATTCAATCCTTTTAATAATTTTATCAAATAAATATAAATTTTTCAAATCTATCTTATGATTATCCTGAGCCAAGACGTCTTAAATCAATATGACATTGAAATACGCAAAACTTTATACCATTGTCAGGAATCAGAGAGTTGTCTTTTTTTCCCCTATATACATGTATAATACTACACGTTATGTCATCACAATGAAAATATTTAAAAGAGTGAAAATAAAAATAAAAAATTTAAAATTTTTAATTATAAATAATATTCTTTTAATTATTAATCATATTAATTCGACGATATACTGTAATATTGGTTGCATTTAAAATCAAATAGAGTGCCATTTGATCATTCAGAATTCTTGAACGATGAAAAGCGCGCCAATTTTCTTCGTGGAGCCCTTAATTATTCATTGAAAATTTCTTGTTCAACGAGAAAACACCCAGCAGGATGAGTCGAAAGAGGAGCCGTAATTTTTTCTCAGACTGAAATCGAAATACTGCTTGATGAGGAGGAGAAACACAGTACCATTTGTGAGAATGAATGTTTTCTCTAATTTCTGGCATAGACGGCGGTATCAACACCTGAGAGGTCACAAAAAAATTATAGTAACCATTTAATCTAACTCTCTCTTTCTCTCTCTCTCTGGTTAGTTTTATTCTGTTAACAAGTTACCTCTTACTATGTGTGTTGTGCATCTGCGTGAGGCACTGAATTTCACAAGAATTCTAACCATGGATATTCTTGGAAAGCAGATGCATGCAGGCCCGGAATTTAAAATGGGGATAGGTACTTTTTAGCTCACCTGAGCCGAAGGCTCAAGTGAGCTTTTCTGATCACATTTTGTCCGTCGTCCGTCCGTCTGTCTGTCCGTCTGTAAACTTTTCACATTTTCGACTTCTTCTCAAGATCCAATGGGTCGATTTTGACCAAACTTGGTACAAAGCATCCTTGGCTGAAGGGGAATTTAAATTGTTAAAATAAAGGGCCAAGTCCCCTCAAAAGGGGAGATAATCAAGAAAATACCAAAATAGGGTTGGGTCATTAAAAATCTTCTTCTCAAGAACTACTGGGCCAGAAAAGCTGAAACTTATGTGGAAGCATCCTGGCGTAGCGTAGATTCTAAATTGTTCAAATCATGACCCCCGGGGGTAGGGCGGGGCCACAATGGGGAATCAAAGTTTTACATAGAAATATATAGGAAAAATCTTGGAAAATCTTCTTCTCAAGAACTACTGGACCAGAAAAGCTGAAACTTAGAAGGAAGTATCCTGGTGTAGTGTAAATTCTAAATTGTTCAAATCCTGACCCCGGGGGTAGGGCGGGGCCACAATGGGGAATCAAAGTTTTACATAGAAATATATAGGAAAAAACTTTTAAATTCTTCTTCACGGGAACCAGGGGGCCAGAAAAGCTGAAAATTATGTGGGAGCATCCTAGGGTAGTGTAAATTCTAAATTGTTAAAATCAAGACCCCTGGGGGTAGGGCGGGGCCACAATAGGGAATCTTAGTTTTACATAGAAATATATATAGGAACAATCTTTAAAAATATTCTTCTCAGGATCCAGTGGGCCAGGAAAGCTGAAACTTATGTAGAAGCATCCTGGGGTAGTGTAGATTTTAAATTGGTAAAATCATGACCCCCGGGGGTAGGGCGGGGCCACAAGAAGGAATCCAATCTTTACAAAAAAAAATATATAGGAAAAATCTTTAAATATCTTCTTCTCAAGAACCAGTGGGCCAGGAAATCTGAAACTTATGTAGAAGCATCCTGGGATAGTGCAGATTCTAAATTTTAAAAATCATGACCCCAGGGGGTAGGGCGGGGTCACAATAAGGAAGTCCTAGTTTTATATAGAAATATAATAGAAAATTCTTCTTCTCAAGCACCAGTGGGCCAGGAAAGCTTAGTTGGAAGCATCCTGTGGTAGTGTAGATTCTAAATCATTAAAATCAAGATGGGGATTGGGTGGAGGGAGCCACAATAGATGTAAGAAGAGGGGAAATCTGGTAAAGAACTGCATCACCAAAGTTACTCAGGTGAGCGATGTGGCCCATGGGCCTCTTGTTATATTTTACCATTCAAATGTTCATTGAAAAACCGCCCTTCCCCACTTTTTTCTGTAGTATAGTAAAATAAAGGTAATGTATAAAAGTGTATGAAAAAATTGGCACTTAAAGAAGTTAGAACCTATTCCCCTCCTCCACAGCATGAAATTGGATTTCAAAGGCTAGAAAATTTTATGTTTTTTTTTTTTTTTTTTTTTTTGTCAAGTTTTTTTTTTTTTTTTTGGCAAGTTGTTTTTTTTTTCTACGGCTCCACCTTTCAAAATCGATGCTAAATGTACGTCCAAGGCCGTAACTACCATTGAGGCAAGTGAGGCAAATGCCTCACTAAATTTTTTGAGTTTTCTGAAAAGTGAAAAAGTTTTACACTGAACTTATGAATTATGTGTGTCTTCGTGCTAAATTAATATTTTCAACTTTTGTTTCAATTTCTGTAAATCGTTCATCTCACCAGGTGCCTCAAAATCATTTAGAACGCATGTAAAATATAATTCAAAATGTTTGTTTTTAGTAAACTGTTTGATTGTTAAAACATCCCTTCTAAGAATTTCTTATTCATATTGAGACACCACTAGTTGCCAGTGGAGGCTGCAAGTTTTAAATATGCACTAGGCTTTCAGGGTCACTGAAGATGATTGAACACTGAGAGATCTTTTTGTGCCATCACTTACTGTGACATAGGACCTCGATTTTTACGATCTCATCCGAAGGACCGGTCTACATCCAGCAGTGGGATTCGAACCCGCGATGTAAAGGATCACCTCCTTTGTCTGCGACTCTATAGAGCATACGGCCAAACGTTCTAACCACTGTGCCATGCGAGCGACAATTCAAAAACGTAATAACTTCCTAAGATTAAATCTTTTATTTGCTGATACCTAGGTAACTGGTTTCAGGATTCCCCTCCTCCTAGAAACCCCATTTCTGGGACTAGAAATGCCCAGCACTCTTGCCTCACTAAAAATTGGAGCCTAGTTACGGCCTTGACGTCCCTATCATGCAGTAAATGCAGTACCTGTATGACTGTTTAATAATAATTCAACATCTGTAGAAACCACATGATATACAAACAAAAAAAACCCATGATTTTTTAAAGATATATTCAGCGTTGAGGTTGCAGGGGGTGGGTTTGTTAGAGAAGCATAAACACCCCTGCTAGATGAAGAGAAATTTTACGGGATGATTTCGTCCGTCTACACTGATTCTGGGGTCAACCGTGAGCTTTCCTCTTATTGTTGAACCCAGATTCTTTAAATAATTTATCACATTTGCCGAAATATAAGAAAAGTTTTGACAACAATTTACACAAAGTCCGAAAAGTTAATTTACACGGTAATTTAAAATAAGTCCAAAAATGTTGTATTTTACACCGTAACAGAAATATTAATAGTGCGCAATATCATTTATTAGTCAATCAACTGTATTACATTTGTTTTTATAAACACATAAAAAAAAATAGTTTTATCAAACATAAAACGAAATCTATATATTACAGTGGTAATTTTTACAGCTGAACGTCCTGTGAGAAGACGACATCTGATCCGAGCGCTACTGTCTGTAACAGGCCCGGTGTACTGTAATCAGTCCCTCATATTCTTCCCGCATCTTGAAATACTCTGTCACGTCTAGTGTAGGCATTTTTCCGGTATATCGATATTACTAAAACGTGACGATTTCGTCGAGCCAGCAACAACATGCACGGACGCGGCCATTTTTGCTTAAGGTCAAGATCTAGTAAATGGAAGGTGCCTACAGATTTTTCAAATTTAAGATATTAATTCCTTTAATGATGCTTCATAACATTACCTTGGTCAAAATAGGTGTTTCGGGGCATTATTTGTAGAAAAACAAGATGAAAAACCATATTTTAAACTGTCATTTTGAATGAAAAATTAAGAAAACCAGTATTGAAAATAGGAGTTTTTTCCATATCAGACAAAGAAAATGTATCCAGATTGCCTACAGTTTTTCAGAAAACGGTTATTTGTATGTTCTTAGTCTCTACTTTAAAATAATGTTAAATTTAAGATAGGTATCGGGACTACTTTTCACGTGATTTCAAATTGAATTCCATGAAAATACTTTATTTTCTACATAATTCTATTAGAGCCGTAAAGTACGGGAAAAAGAAAGTTGAAAGTGATTATGACGTCATAATGGATTTAGCACTGAAATTTTTTTCTAAAGTCATTTACTAGATCTTGACCTTAAGATAGACTTAAGATATGCCAAATTAAGCTGTCGTAACTTTAAGATTATTCTTAAGAACTTTCTTAAGTTACGATAGTTTTAAAACCCCCATTTAGTCTTGAGAAATGTCGTAAGTATTTTTTCTTAGTCCTAAGATAGCTTCGTAAACATGCCTGCAGATCGCTTGTACATGTTGTTATTGTTGCATGCATGGCATAAACTCATCTCTAAATGAATGAAAAGTGATGTTTTGAACATACAAGATATTACTACGAGTAGTATAAACGATATTTTGTACACATGTCAAATACATGTACAATTTGATTTTCTTACTCGTTTCGTTTATTTCTTTTTCTGCTTAACGTATACATGGATGTGTAGGAATAGCTTAAAGTATAACCTTTCTCCTACCCTGCAATTTATAACTTTGTTGCATATATATAACCTGAAATAATAATTATAAATACACTGATGTTTAAAAAGATCAACATTGAATATTTCAGATTCTGATTCAAAACATCTACCCGTAAAACGTTTTTACTGCACATGTGCTCTTGAGCCTTTAAATTCTGTAAACAAACACATGTATGACATCAAATACCTAAAAAAAAATTTTAAAGAAAGAAAAACACGAAGCCCCTGGTCTTCACACAGCAGCTCCTACTGTCAAGTAAGAGTTATCTCCTTTAATATTACAAATTCGTATCAAACGCTAAATGAACCAAATATATTTTTAAAAATATTTTTGGTCAAATGTTAACCAAATATACTTTATTAAAGTCATATATAAAATATTTCTATAAGAAATTAACGAAAAAACACCGCGTGAGTTAGATTTTCTCGGCAGGCGTGCTCCACGCGGTATGCAAACTCTAAATTGAATAAAAACTCCAATCTGTGCTTTTAAAATTATATTTTGTTCCTAAAACATCAACTACAAGGTCTGTAAAAGTAATATATCTAACAAAAAAAATTAATTCGATAAATAACACGGCAGGCGAATTTAATAGATCTTCTCAGCACTCGTATTTTCCCTTTGGCAGGCGTCGACAGGCGTATTTTAGTATTTTGGAAAAGCACCTCACCGGAGTTTCCATGGTTTCAGGGTCCGGGTGCTAACCTGACCATGATTTACCCATGAAAACCGAAGGCCTATAACGTTATACTTCAATTTTGTATTCAATGATGTGCGTGCGGAATTTATTACAAATAGAAAAAAAATCTTATTTCAAAATCAATTTTTGAAATGAATAGTAAATATTCTCTTTTTGTTAAGTTCATTATTTTTCAATAAGTAACAACTTGAGAATACGATAATGTATATTCATTATATTCCATTTGGGTCCATTTGATTTCCATTTGGGTTCTTGGGTCAATTTGGGTAAATCGACGTACTGTACGGAAAGATGGTACGTGATAAATCTAGTTTTCCCGACGCCCGACAGTCTCGGAATTTCGTTTTTTTTTTTCAACGATATTTTTTATTTTATATAGTAACACTATAACACATTATAATGCATATCTACAAGTGCAATTGACTATACAGTGCGACTTTTTATACATGTGGTATAGATTAGTTTAAAAGTTATCAGTAAATCAAACGCACCCATACATGCAGGCTGGATTATTTTTATATTATCAAAACAGTAAACATTTATATCAAGCGCACACATGCAGGATATGTGAGTTTTTTTTAGCATGTGAAAGCACAACACCCATGCTAACACATGTATGGATTAAGCATGTTAAGAGCGGTCTACTAAATAACATGTAGCGTCGAAAGCAAAGTGGCTCCTTTTTTTTAACAGTTGGTATTTATAGCTTCTGTTCTGCGGTTATAAATAAACAATGATCAGAGTTCTGATAATGGACAAAATTTACTCTCTAAAGAGAATTGGTGAAATTGGGACCCTTATTGCTTGTGTGTTGTTTTTTTTATATTTAACGTTGCTTATAAAAATTTGTGTCCTGGTGTTTCAAAATAAAAATCATGAAAGGTGGCATTACGATTTTGTTTTATTTCATCCTTGAAAAACAGATGAATCATAATTATACAAGTCCTAAGTAATCAATTAATATTGTACTTCACCGGAGATAATCACCGTATTACCAAAAAAAAAAAAAAAAAAAAGGCATACTGTCGGCATACATGTTAGTCAGGTCTTTTGTACATCGATCAGGTCTTTAGTAAATTCCGTATTTTTACGGTGCGTCGATTTACCCAAAAGGACCCAAAAGAACCCAAAAGGAACCCAAAAAAAAGGAAATTAAGAACAACCTAAAAGGACTTGAAATAAAGAAAATAAATGGATATATAATAAATGCTTTCATATTCTATTAAAACTAAAACTAGTTTTTTGAGGTGAAAGTGTCTGTTTGGGGTTGGGGTGGGAGGTCCCCCCCCACCCCATCCACCCCCGATATCATATGTCTAGAACATGTCATAAAACTAGAGGTACTGTGAGCGATGAGCTCACTAAATGATACCCCCCGCCTACATATAGTTATAATTGCAAAGTCCATGTTTTGCTGTGGTCGGGAAACCCAAAATATGTGTCGGATCAAAAAGCAAAATAGGAGGTGCACAATGGCAATATGTGATAAAGATTCTGTGAAGTTTCATTAAATTTCATTCAGTGGTATGAGAGGAGTTGCGGATAAGAGATGGGTACCCCAAAGCGTAACAGACGGACGGAAGGACGGACGGACGTACAGACGGACGGACGGACGGACGGACGGACAGACGGACGGAATTAACGATTACTATATACCCTCCCGCTTTTCAAGCGGGGGGTATAATAAGACTTTTTTTTCACTTATTAAATATGATTTATAGTAAGATGTGGTAAAACAGAAGAGAAATAGAATAATACTTTGTTAATTTCAGCTCTTCTTCTTCTTCTTCTTCTTCTGTTTACCAACAAAACTTCAGAGTACTGAAGATTACTTGTTGGTGCGCATGCGTGACCTAAACTTATATAAATAGAAACAATATAAAGAAAAAAAGAAATGTGATTTTATTTACATTAGTGATTAAAAGAAAAATTTTAATTGTTTTACTTTTACATGATAGTGTTGAGAACAGCTGGGGTTAGCTGTTCCCTAAAAATGTCAACGTTAGTGGCTTGGACAGCAGATTGGGGGAGCAAATTCCATTGAATTATAGTATGAGGAAAAAAATGACCATTTGTATGTATCTTTTGATGCTGGTAAGTGTATGTATGTTTGTGAATGATTTTGTCTAGTTCTTGTGTCTGTAGGTATGAGTATTTGTGTTGGTATAGCGACAAGTTGATGAACTACTTTATAGAACATTATTAATCTTGTTTTGAGGCTAGTGTTGGCCACTGTAGTGTATTATTCATGTCTGTTACACTACTAGTATTGTGGTAAGTGTTACACTGTAAAAAATGTGTTTAGATGATAGACACTTTCCTAAGCACATTCTTGTCACACTTTTTTTGATGCATTGAAATTCTAAACACATTGAATTTCATTACGTGTAACGGAAAGTGTTTAGAGCCTAAACACTTACATGTTTAGAACCTAAACACTTACATGTTTAGGCTTTAAACATTTTACAAAACATAGTATGATACATGTTTACAAAGTAAACACTTGGATGTTTTCATTGTCTTCCTGCAAGAAAACTGAAAATATAACAATTGTTTACATGTTAAATTTTATTCAATGAACATTCAAACATATAAAGAATTTTTAACTAAATATACACAAATGTTTAAATACATATTTTCACACGCTGGTTTTAATTTTAATCAGCGTAGCAAGTACTTATTCCTCATGTCTGTATCAAGTTTAACTTCCAGAAATTCTTTCACTGATTAACACACGCATAATTGTTTTCATCCGTGACCGTCAGTAAGTAATCCACTTCCATACTTTAAGAATGTTTTTGGGTTGTTCAAAGCTATAACGAACAGCAGACTTCACAAAATTCCATTTCCTCTAGAAAGTAAGAAGTGCTGAAAAATGTAAGAACGTTGGCATGTTATTGTGGACATGGAGAAGGCCGCAGTTCCTCTAATACTAGTATTTTTGCTTTTAAGTTCCATGTGGACCATAAACTGTAAGAAAGAAATTCAAATTTTATTAAGATATGCCCTTCGCTGGCTGGAGTTGTATGAAATTTTTCACATGTTTGATAACTATTATTGTGCTAATTTTATTGAACTTCACTTAACCACTACATGTTATAGAGTACTGATACCGATATAGATATTATTTATGACATTCTATGAATTGTACTCCTTTCTAGATTTCAGGAATGCAAAATATAACCGAAGGGAATCTTGATCTACAACTACATGTATATGTGTAACCGCATATCTATTTACGTAGCCCATCGTGGTCAATTTATGTAGAATAAAAATAATAGTAAACATACCTTTTATCGTAATAATGTTGCATTTTAAATGCATTTCACAATCTCTTCATGATTGTCACTTTGATTAGCATTCACATCCTTTAATCCATCTTCTTTAGCTTACATTGGGATTTTCTTTGTTTCGATAACCGCTCTATTTATCATTCGAATTTATATGCGTCATTTCCAGGAAGATAACTCTGCACTTCACAGAGAAGTGTTCAATTTCTAAACACTTATATCTAAACATATGTTAAATCTTAACATCATTTAGATATAACACACGTTTAGACCTAAGTGTTTAGTCGTTAAACACAATCTTATACATGTTTAGGTCAAAACACGTAACGGAAGTGTTTATTTTCTAAGCGCATTTTTTACCGTGTAGTCACATAGCGAGCGGCCCTTCTCTGTACCATTTCAAGTTTTTGTCTATACTGTTTTGTATGTGGGCCCACACACTACAACAATACTCTAGTTTAGGACGCACTATTGATTGGTAGGCTCTGGATTTTACTTCTGTATTGGAAATTTTTAAATTACGTTTAAGGAAACCTAATGATCTATTTGCATTTGCAATAATATTATCATAATGTTTGTTCCACTTTAGATTTGACTGTAGTGTTACACCTAAATACTTGGCTGAACTTACTGACTGAGTACATGATTATGTAGAATGTAATTATGAGAATATGTCTGTTTCTTATGAGAGATAGTGAGTTTAGTACACTTGTCTGGGTGGAAAGCCATAAGCCAGTCAGACTCCCACCGTGCAGCTGCATCTAAATCTGATTGTAGTTTGTGACAGTCTTCTGGTGTTTTTATGATACTATCGTCAGCAAAGAGGCTTAGTTTACTATGATTGAGATATTCAGGGAAGTCATTTATATAAATGAGAAAGAGGATAGGTCCAAGGACTGTTCCCTGGGGAACGCCAGAAGTGACAGGTACAGAAGTAGAGGAAATGCCATTTATAACTACTGTTTGTGTTCTATCTGATAGAAAATCATGAATCCAGTTTAAAGTATGTTGTCTTATACCATCGAAATTTAATTTATACATGAGGCGACGATGGGGAACCTTATCGAAGGCTTTAGCAAAGTCCATTATGATTAAGTCAGTTTGTATGTTATTATTGTTTTTGTATGTAAGTTCTTGGATAAAATCTAATAATTGTGATTCACAAGATCTTGATTTCCTGAACCCATGTTGTAAATCATATAAGATGTTAAAAGATGCTAAAAGAAATCAAAGCATATCTGACTATATTTAGTGTTTGATATGCTATGAAAGTCTTATGTTACTTCTTTAAGAAAAGTTGCAACAAGATAAATACATGTTTTTGGCTTTTGCCAACTTTTATGTAAACTTGTAATATAATATTCATAATTCAAATTATTAATTTCAATGTATCATAATTTGTTAATTTGAGTCATTTGGTTCCCTTTTGGGTCCTTTTGGGTTCCTTTTGGGTTCTTTTGGGTCCTTTTGGGTAAATCGACGCACCCGTATTTTTATAAACATTATATTGTTTACTGTGGATACACATCCACAGCGTCATAACAGACACGTATGATTTTGTACACTAAATATTTAAAGCCACCAGTTAACAAACTAGTAAGTATGTTTTATATTTATACTTTTAAAAAAAATCATTTTTTACTGACAATTAAAAGTTACTAAGCCTTCTAAAAGTATTACATGTGCGCAACGAAAGACTCCTTTACCGATCAATGATTTTTGTGTTTCTGATATGTTTCAATAGATGGTTTTCCTATGACATATTTTGCCCTTACCCGCCATCTTGTAGGGCAAAGCAGTGAATTTTCCTCTTTCAGCAACCAATTTTAAACATGCATGCCAGAAATATATGGTTGGAAATATTCACAATCTTAAAATTATATATAATCTGGGAATGTTGCCCTAAAATATGGCGGCCATCATGGGGAATAATTCCTGTTAAATCGCCTCAATTAAAACAAATTGCATGTATCTAATAATCTATTCTACTTAACCGATAGACTGTATGACAAAACAAATACAGATGGTTTTCAATTGAGGCGATTTAACAGGAATTATTCCCCATGATGGCCGCCATATTTTAGGGCAACATTCCCAGATTATATATAATTTTAAGATTGTGAATATTTCCAACCATATATTTCTGGCATGCATGTTTAAAATTGGTTGCTGAAAGAAGAAAATTCACTGCTTTGCCCTACAAGATGGCGGGTAAGGGCAAAATATGTCATAGGAAAACCATCTATTGAAACATATCAGAAACACAAAAATCATTGATCGGTAAAGGAGTCTTTCGTTGCGCACATGTAATACTTTTAAAAGGCTTAGTAACTTTTCTTTTTTTCTAAAGGTAAAACGCTCCTCTAGAATTTTTCATTCATATTAAGATGCCAACACGTGTCGGTGGAGGACTGCAAAGTTAACTTAAACCCATATTTGATATACAATCTACTCGACATTCAAACAGGAATGTGCATTGAGTTATAAGTGATAGAGGTTTTCTTTTTTTGCCAACACCTAATGCGACATGGGACCTTGATTTATACGGTCTCAAACTTGAAGGACCTGCAGAAGTAAACGGGTTTGATTCAATTAAGCCGCTTACTCTGTGACTCAAACCACTGCCCCACCGTCAGGCAAATAAATTGCAATTAGATATATGCAGGTTTACGTCATTCATATTTGCAACAGTCAAACCATTTTATGATAGAAATGAAATGGGCTGGTACAAATTCTCTACTTGCGTCTTAGAAAGCACTGGATTGAAATATTCTAGTACATGTTCTGTATTTCGAAATTCATTTTCAATCCACCTCAGCTAGCCTCATATACACAGTTTATATGTTTGATCAAGATGACAGATAATGTCAATTTCAGAGTAGTTGAAAAAATATGTAAATCTGAGCATGTCAACCATTTTTCAGTGAAGAAGAATAGAATAAAACATAAAAGCTTGTATCTACTTAATTAGTCTTAGTCCTCTTCATGATGGTCAGCACATAAGACTGTCACCATAGACTTCCTTGTTGGTCTATCTTGTGTCCATCTATGGACTTCTCCCAATGACCAGTTGTTCTCTTCTATATATTTCTCTAACAACCTTCTCTAGGCCCCAGGATCATGAAACAGACTTAGACTTAAATCAAATTTTCAATCGCCTGTAACATATGTTTATTAACATTTGAATTGATCTGAAAATTTGCAAATATCAACAATGAACATTTTTATTATACGCCTGGATCGATAGATCCAGGGCGTATTTTGTTTTTGTCCTGTCTGTTTGTCTGTTTATCTGTTTATCTGTTTGTCTGTCTGTCTGTTGTCAACTTTAACGTTTGCTATAACTTTTGAACCATAAAAGATAGAGACTTCATATTTGGTATGCATACTTCACTAATAAAGTTCTTTCAAACGACACCAAGGTCAATGACCTTGTGACCTTGACTGTGACATATATGCTAAAAATAGCTTTTTTGAATTTTGTTGCCTCCGGGCACATAGTGTTTCACAAACACATTTTGTTATAAATCAAAATTGAAACACATTTCAATTTTGATCTGTTTGTCTTCTACAAAATTTAAATACAGCATGAAGATTTTGACTTTAGCTTAAGACGTTTCATGATCCCGGGGCCAGGTTTTGGCCTTCCTCTCTTTCTCTTACTGGTCAGTGTCTATCTTAATACAATTAACCCTTGGAATGGAGGTTGGGTGCCTTCTACTTATAAGTCATATCCACAACCATTTTCTTTCCTTTGTAACTTGGGATAAAGTAATGGACTAATGGTGTTAGTAATTTGTACATGCAGCTCTTTATTTGCTGGTCAGAAAATGTGTAGTATTCTACGATGTAGCTGCAGAACTGTAGAACCACTGGGCCAGAAAAGCTGAAACTTATATGGAAGCATCCTGGGATAGTGTAAATTCTAACGATTATTCAAATCATGACCCCTGTGGGTTGGGCAGGGCCACAATAGGGAATCAAAGTTTTACATAGAAATATAAAGGAAAAATTTTTTAAAAATCTTCTTCTCAAGAACCACTGGGCCAGAAAAGCTGAAACTTATGTGGAAGTATCCTGGGATAGTGTTGATTCTAAATTGTTCAAATCATGACCCCTGGGGGTTGGGCGGGGCCAAAATAGGGAATCAAAATTTTACATAGAAATATATAGGAAATTTTTTTTAAAATCTCAACAACCACTGGTCCAGAATAGCTGAAACTTATGTGGAAGCATCCTGGGGTAGTATAGACTCTAAATTATTCAAATCATGACCCCTGGGGGTTGGGCGGGGCCACACTAGGGAATCAAATTTTTACATAGAAATGTCTTTAAAAAAAAATCTTTAAAAATCTTCTTCTCAAGTACCACTGGGTTTTAAAAGCTGAAACTTATGTGGAAGCATCCTGGGGTAGTGTATATTCTAAATTGTTCAAATCATGACCCAGGGGGTTGGGTGGGGCCACAATAGGCATAAAAGTTTTACCTAGAAATATAGAGGGAAAATTTTTAAGAAATCTTCTTGTCAAGAACTACTTGGCCAGAAAAGCTGAAACTTTTGTAGAAGCATCCTGGGGTAGTGTAGATTTTAAATTGTCGAAATTTTGACCTATGGGTACGATGGGGTCACAATAGGTATTTCCAGGGGCAGAAATCTGGTTAAGAATAGTATGGTCAAAGCTTCTCAGGTGAGCGATGTGGCCCATGGGTCTCTTGTTCCTATATATTTCTATGTAAAACTTGAATTACCTATAAATTCTATATTTTTATGGCGTCGGGCTTGCCCGATCGTCAGCTAGGGATCAGTGAGGTTTACGCTACCGTATGTGTCAGTGGATGCATCCGCAATAGAAAATAGCAACAGCTATAAACCAATTTCTTTTAAAACGTTCACAATGAATAATAGCTTGAATATAAAATTAAATCAATTGTATCTTCAATTAATACTACTACAAAACAACGATATTATGTTTAATTTTTACGCAAAAAAATGTTATGGTTGTTGCGGATGAATTTCTACTGAGAGGGTGCGTCGAATGACATGAATCACATTTTGGGACCGATTACTGTAATACAAACAAATTTAAATACTGTAAAATAATAACAAAACAAACACGAATACAACAAGACTATAAAGATTGAATTTCTTTTAGCTTTACTTTTACGATCTTCAATCCAATTTTAGCCGAACAACCTATGATATTGACCAGTAATGCCAGTATTACTGTATTGATCCATTTCCTCCATTTGTTTACCGCACCTTATCGTAAGTCGATCGTACTTGTAACATTAGAGTCATGGTTGTAGTTAAGATGCAATCACTATACAACAGAACAACACTCTGACAATGGCAATTAATTAAAATAAATTATGAAACCCTTCATATGTCTTCGATTGACTGAAAAGAAATTAGATTAATATAGAGGATGGACATTTCTGACGATGTCTGGTCAATTCGAACCCTGACTCATTCGGACCAGGACACAAGGCTATAGGCCCTATACTGTATTTGTGTTAAGACTATTT
Organism: Saccostrea cuccullata; assembly: GCF_032062105.1. Taxonomy (NCBI): domain Eukaryota; kingdom Metazoa; phylum Mollusca; class Bivalvia; order Ostreida; family Ostreidae; genus Saccostrea; species Saccostrea cuccullata. The sequence goes on along the minus strand of NW_026927359.1, from coordinate 252,001 downwards.
TTTAAATTTTATTGTTATGTTACTTGAGTCACTCACTTGACCTATTTGCAGATTTTTTGAAATTGTTTTTCTTGTTCGACGCCATTGAAGCCTTTCAGGCTTTTGATTTATATTTCCTTTTTTTTCTATTATTATTTGCTAATTTCGGTTTTTTTTGCTGAAAACATTCTGTTTTATCGACTACACTATTTTTTAAGGTCATATGAAAACATACTTGAAACAGCGTTTGAAAACAGCAAACGAGAAGACAACTACTGAGTATTCTATAAGTAAATTACTAGTTTGTAGGATTTTATTTTTCTTTCAGATATGCTATTTGACAAGAAAGATCCCACACCTTCCGGTCCATATCCAGGGTACGATGAGACAAACAACTACTACACTCCTCGGAAGGCACCTCGGGTAAGACCAGAAGCTGAGGAGTTTGCAAACAAAAATAAAGGTTCTCTTGATCTTTTTGGAAGTGGAACACCTAGATCTATTCCACAAACTCCAAGATGTGAAACCCGATGTCAGACGGAAGATGGCAAGAGAAATCATGAACTTGGAAAGAATGGCACTGTGTCTTGTCTTTTGAATGGTTCAGCTACATCCCGACCAGAACTTGCTCCGTGTCCCAGAGTTAAACCAGAAGCAGAAAACATTGCTGAACATCATAAAGGAAAATCTACTAGTGAACTGTTTAGTAATCATGGAAGACTTCCTGCTTCCGCTCGTAAAGAGCCTAGAGTTAAACCTGAAGCAACAGAAACTGCTATGAAAAGTTCAGGAGAATTTATGCGTAACCTAATGCACGATCCAAGTAAAATCCCCCAATCAGGGAGAAAAGTACCAAGAGTAAAACCTGAGGCATCTACAACAGCATGCAGGGAGGGTGCAGAGATGATGAAAAATTTACAAAGATTTGGTACATCTTTGTCAAATCGCATGCCACCTCGTGTGAAACCTGAAGCAGAAGAAATTGCAGAGAAACATCAAGGTGGACGCATGAACAGTATATTGCAAAGATATGGCAATAATCCTTGTGATATACCTAATCCACCAAGGGTCAAACCAGAAGGGGAAGAAATGGCAAATTTAGACAAAGGAGGACGTATGGACAGACTGATGTATGAAGGCAGTAAAGCTCGTCGGTCCCCACGCCTGCCTCCCAGGGCAACTTCAAAAGAGGCAAAATCCATTGTTCGAAAGAATCGAGGAACAATGCAGGCAATCTTATCTTCTACTGGAAGTCATATGCTTGTTCCCTCTGTTGGAAGATAATTTTTTGTTTTGGTCCATATCATTTGCAAAATTATAGCTGTCATGAGTAGAATTGTAGTTCTACCAATTGTGTTGTTTTTAAACTTGTAAAATATTACACACCTGTATCAAAGTGAGAGAACATTTTATTAAATCTTTAAAACAAACTTTGAACAGTTTAGTATAATATTTTTTTATATTTTTGAATATAATAATTAGTATTATTCAATTTTTATATGCTCTATATACTAGTAACTAATATACAATTACAATACAAGGTCAATCCTTAGATATATAGAGAAAGCATATTGACCAAGTGCAAGGTGGATATGCTTTCTCTAAGGTCTATATATCTAGGGATTGTACCGAATCAAAAGGCTACAATTGTTTTATTATTTTTTATCACTTAATAAGAAATGTCTTAAAATCAATGTTTCTAATACTCAGTACCTTCTCATATAAGGCATTGTTTTTGTCATTTACTTTATGATGTCACATAATGAATAGCAGCTGAAGTATCTGTTTTTAGAAACATCCAGTTTATAAAGACTATTGAAGTCATCACTATAGCTGCTTCACAGATGAACGTTTCCAATTTTAGAAGCGTGGTTTATAATTTTTTTAAAAATAGAAACATCCAGTCTATAACACTTCTTTATATCTAGGGATTGTAGCGAATCAAAAGGCTACAATTGTTTTATTATTTTTTTTATTAGTTAAATCCTTCCTTCTAATACTCCATAACCTTCTCATATAAGGCATTGTTACATGTCATTTGCATCATGACGTCACAGTAATGAATAGCAGCTGAAGTATCTGTTTTTAGAAACATCCAATTATAAAGACTATTGTGACATCAGCACTATTGCTGCTTCACAGATGAACGTTTCCAATTTTAGAAACAGCAGGTTTATAATTTTTTAGCTCACCTGAGCCAAAGATTCAAGTGAGCTTTTCTGATCAAAATTAGTCTGTTGTCTGTCTTCGTTGTTGTCGTTAACTTTTCACATTTTCGACTTCTTCTCAAGAACCACTGGGCCAATTTCAACCAAACTTGGCATAAAGTATCCTTAGGTAAAGGGGATTCAAGTTTTTTTTTCAAATGAAGGGCCACGCCCTTATTGAAGGGGAGGTAATTCAGAAATAATGAAAAGAGGTCAGTTCACTTTACGCATAAAATGGCCCTGTAGATATACCAATTGATTGATCAACACTTGATTTTCCATTCAAAGTATTGAAATAAAATAGAGACTTGGTACTTTCATATCCTATTAAAAATTTTCTCCTAAAAGTCCAGGTCTTGGAGAACTGGCTTCATGAAATTGCAATGTTTTTGAATTTTTAGGTAAACATGTATAATGGAGTACTTTCAGTGAAGAAAAATAATATGAGCGCACTCTCTGATCTAAAAAATAAAATATGTCTTTTAATCCTCAGAAACAGTTCTATCATTTACTAATTGCTTATTTTAGATCAGAGGTTGCGCTCTGTATTAAGGTATGTCACTCGTGAAATTTGTTAAGTCAAGGATTTTTTGAGAAGTATATTTTGGATAAGTACTCATATAGTATGACTCAAAATCGCAGAGAAAGTAGGGGGTCAGTGTGCGTTTTACTGAGCTACGGTACAACTAAGGTGACCCTCACCAAAATACTCACCTTCTGGCAACATCTTCTGGCATTATTGCCGCAATATTGCAGCAACATTCTGGCAATACATTGCAGCAATATTGCGGCAATATCGTTTTTCGTATGTAAATTAGATTTGCGGCAATATTGCCAGAAAAGTGTTGCGGCAATATTGTAGCAACATTCTGGCAGTATATTGCAGCAATATTGCGGCAATATCGTTTTTCGTATGTAAATTAGATTTGCGGCAATATTGCCAGAAAGGTGTTGCGGCAATATTGCTGCAAAGCAGTTGCAGTACATGTATTATTTCAGGTTTTGCTGCAGCAATATTGGGGCAACACGGCATGCAGTACTACCTATATAAATTGGTATTTAATAGAAAAAATTATCTATCAGTCTAACAATTAACATATGGTGCTGAGGGACATAAAAATCAATAGCATAATAAGCTACAGAGTCAGTAAGAAATAGCTACTTAAGCTTATATATGCTATTCTTTGAAAAGATAGAAAAATTTTGTTGAAAAAAGATGTATTTTTGAAACAAGCGGCAACAAAGTTTGAAAAACCATTTTTAGCATATAGGTCACAGTCAAAGTCACAAGGTCATTGATCTTGGTGTCATTTGAAAGAACTTAATTAGTGGAATATGCATCCTAAATATGAAGTCTGTATCTCTTATGGTTCAAAATTTATGGTGGAGGTTTTAAAAGGCTATTTTTAGTATATAGATCACAGCAGAGGTCACAAGGTCATTGACCTTGGTGTCATTTGAAAGAGCATAATTAGTGGAGAATGCATACCAAATATAAGGTTGCGATCTTTCATGGTTTAAAAGTTATGTCGAAGGTTCAAAAAATCTATTTTAATCATATGGGTCACAGCCAAGGTTCTTGTCAAAGACCTTGGTGTCATTTTAAAGACCTAAATTAGTTGAGTATGCATACTAAATATACAGTCTCTATTTCTCATGGTTTTTAAATTATGGTGAATATTCAATTAAAAAACTATTTTTAGCATATAGGTCACAGTCAAGGTCACAAGGTCATTGACCTTGGTGTCATTTAAAAGGACTTAATAAGTGGAGTACAAATATGAAGTCTCTACCTCTCATTGCTTCAAAAATTATCACTTATGGCGAAGGTTCAAGTTTACAAACAGACAGGACAAAAACAATATGCACCCCAAAACTATCAATCCGGGCACATAAAAAATGTGTACTAGTATATGAAAAATATTAATACGCCACTGTGAAAATGTCCAGCAACTCTGCATCATTTTTCAGATAACCTTAATTAGCTGCCGATCACATATTCCCCAATGCCAATTAATCAGTATAATGTATAATATATAGCTTGTTTGTATTTTCCAACATATATATATAGAATCATTATTTTCTTGCAGGTATTCAGATTTATGCAATAAATTAATTATATATGTTCATGCATTTAATTGATAACATGCATTCATCTTTTCCTGCAACAATGGTATAATATATATTAGACATACAAGTACAGTATACATGCATCACAAGCACTAGTTGAAATACATGTAATTTTTCTTATTTTATCTCCATAGAATCATTCATCTAAACAAGAATATGGTTTTGACTTACCAAGTTTGATATATATACATGTACCATGAAAACAGAGTTAGACATTCCTATAATTCTTTCAAAAGGCCATGCCATGGAAACCACTGAAATTCTTTTTTTCTGGCTATTCCACATTATTCAGTCTTACTAGTCATCATGTCTAATCCTATTGTACACAATTAACAACTCCAGTTAACTTGATACCATTCAATAATGAAGCAAAACATGCTTGCCTTTGAATTCCCTCCATTTTATTTAAAAAGAGGAAGTAAATGACTGAGCATGTTCACAAATGCCTAATGGGTAATCCTAGATCTTCTGGCGAAATTCTGGCAATATTGCCAGAAAGTTTTTTTTTTCTGGCAGTATTGCCAGAATGTCACCAGAAGTTGTTGCCGCTAGCGGTGATATTTCACTAACCCAAAAAGCTTGTTTCTGGTGACAAAAATGTGTTGCTGCAATGTTGCCGCAATATAGCGGCAATATTGCTGCAATAATTTTACTTTGGTAAGGGAACCTTTTTGCACTTAAATTTTAACTCTTTGTTTAATTAATTTAACCTTTATAATATTTTATTTAGATGTAACCATGGCAATGAATATAATCTTATTTTACGTAAAATAGTTTGAAAAATATCTATCATTGAAAAATTCGTGCAAATTAATACGCGTAAAATATTGTGTGACCTTTTTGCACTAAAAAGTAACATATTTTGGGTATTAATATTCTAAATGGGCAATAAATTATTTTCTTGTATCAAACTTTTTACGACTTAAGTGCTGATCAGTCACAAATACCCTATAGTTTAAAATAATGAAAGAAAAAGTTGGGGTCAGTGATGTTAATTTTGAAATTTTGGTCAAAACGTTTGATTTTCAGGCAAAAAACGGTGCAAATTTTATCTTGACTTTTTTAACATATCTTCATTTCTCGGCAAAGTTTGTTGAGGGAAGGTGTAAAATTTATTCAAAAAATATAAATTGAGACCTATATAATATTCCCAGCATTTCATAACAAAAAATATTCTCCGAGTAAAAGTATGTAAGGCTAAAGTTCCAAGATATTAAATTTAATAAATGTGTAGATTTGCAGAATTTTCTGCTAAATATCCTTCCACCACAAGGAATAGTTCCTCATAAATCTTGCTTCTTTGTGGATTTTTGAGCAGTTTTTTCATTGAATGTTGAATAATATACATTGTTGAATTTAAATATGTTCTGCAAACTGAATTATAACAAATAGTTAAGAAGAAATAGATTATGTGTGAACTTTTCTAAAAAGTGGGCGAGTGACATAGCTTAAATATCGAAAAATAGCTTTAAAAATTGGCCGTTTTTGTAGACTTTTTCAGAATATGAGGAAATTGACGCAATTCGTGACGTCATAATGCAATGACTAGACAGAAAATTACGTCATTTTTGATAGGTACGCAGTAACCAACTATTTAAGTGATATTCAATGCATTATTAACTAAAACTATGCAGTTTCAGTTTTTCAGAAATTCACAGGGCCAAATAATTAAAAAGTGAACCTTGTTCTTTGATTGTATGTTTTCAAAATCTTCTTCTCAAGAACCAATGTGCCAGGAGAGATGAAACTTATAGGGAAGCATCCTCAGGTAGTGTAGATTATACAAATTTGTTCAAATCATGACCCCCGGGGGTAGGGCGGGGCCACAATGGCCGATCAAAGTTTTACATAGAAATATATAGGAGAATTCTTTAAAAATCTTCTTCTCAAGAACCAATGGGCCAGGAAAGATGAAACTTATAGGGAAACATCCTCAGGTAATGTAGATTCAGATTTGTTCAAATCATGACCCCCGGTGATAGGGCGGGGCCACAATGGCCGATCAAAGTTTTACATAGAAATATATAGGGAAATTCTTTAAAAATCTTCTTCTCAAGAATGAAAAAGGCATGAATGATCATATTTTTATGGAAGCTTCCTCGGATAGTGGAGATTCAAGTTTATTCAAATCATGACCCCTGGTGGTAGGGCGGGGCTTCAACAGCCGATCATAGTTTTTTTCATAGAAATACATATAGAAAACTCTTTAAAAATCTTCTCAAGAATAACAAAGTCATGAATGATCATATTTTTATGGAAGCATCCTCAGGTAGTGGACATTCAATCTTGTTCAAATCATGACCTCTGGGGATAGGGCGGGGTCACAACATGAAATCTATGTTTTACCTAGAAACATGTAGAAAAAAAATCTTCTTTTCAAGAAAAGCAAAGCCATGATTAGTCCTATTCATATGGAAGCATTCTCAGTGTAGATTCAATTTTGTTCAAGTCATGACCCCTGGGGGTAGGGTGGGGCCACAATGTAAGTTCAAATGTAAAGGGCTATAAAGCAACAGGTAGCCTAGTCTAAGAAATATGCAAGCATCCTAAAGTAAGTGTAGATTCAAGTTAGTTTAAATCATATTCCCTCTCCCTTGGATTGGTTGCTCAGGTGAGCGATGAGGCCCATGAGCCTCTTGTTTAAAATAGAAACATCCAGTCTATAACACTTCTTTATATCTAGGAATGGTAGCGAATCAAAAGGCTTATTATTTTTTTATTAGTTAAATCCTTCCTACTAATACTCCATACCTTCTCATATAAGGCATTGTTACCCGGTATATATCATATACCTAGTAGATCAGCCCTGATACAGGCATTTTGGACTTGGCGAGACAGCGCCTGGGAAGTAGGGCAGTCTCGCCCTCAGGGCTGAGATATCTCTGTCTCGGCCCGTTGTCAAGGGGCTGTCTGGCCCTCAAATTTCAAATCATTATTTCTGTTTAATTTGTGTGAATTTGTGTGAATTAAGAGTAAAATTCATAAGTATTAAAGAGAAACATTTTTTATCGAAAAATTTAACCAAAATTATTTATTTATACTAGAATTTTGAGAGAATTGTTTTTAAAAAGTGCGCCAAATGATAGCATTTGTGACGTAAGAGAGGTAACTCTTGTTTGCTTCTAGGAAGCAACAAATCATGTTTTGAAAAAAATGGACGTTTATTTGCTTTGTACGGAAGCCCATTGGTGCCAACCTGTATATATATATATAGGAAAAGTGATATATAAAAACGAACCTCTATATATAAAGGAAATGCGATATATATAAAGAAAACCTGGATATATATAAAGGAAATGCGATATATATAAAGAAATCCTCGATTTATATATAAAGGAAATGCGATATATAAAAAGAAAACCTCGATATATATAAAGGTATTGCGATATATGTAAACAAAACTTCGATATATATAAAGCGAAATATTTCCACTGCCTGACCTTTAACATGTTTAATGACCTACATTACAACAGAGACTTCGCCAACATATGCATATGATAAGCTGCTACTGGTCCAATAATTTGATTACAATCATTTGATGTGGCTGTTTCAGGATGTATTTAGCGTGTTGTGTTTTCTTCCTTTGTGTATCTTGATAATTATGACGATTAAAACTAAAGCTAAAACACTCTGTTCTTCTTACATTTCAGACGTGTTGGGCAGAATTACACCAATGAGTGACTTTTCGGCTTAAAATGTATATTACATAGCACTAAATGTTCGGGGGTCTTTTTCAATTGAAATATAATTTAGTGCAAAAATACAAGTGTGTTTTATCATGTTTTATAAGTTCTAAAACGTTTTACTATGTTTTTACATGATGTAGATTTTCAAATCGATTTAATGTACGATATGTGGGACAAAAATCTGCAGTTTAATTATGTAAGTGTGCATGCACTACATCGTTTCTTTTTATTTATTTACAAATACTTTACTTTTTTCCACCAAAAAACCCTTAAATTATTATATATACGGTAATAGTACATGTCGCTTTCTTCCTTCATATTCAAATGAAGTGGATACCTTCATCTCTCCTCTCTCTCCCATTCCGATTCTTTTTTTTTCTTTTTTTACAATCAATGGACATACTAGTAAATTTATTTATATAATGAATTTAAATGAATTAGGGCATTAAAAAAGAACTTGTTAAGACTCCACGTTTAACATTATATTTTTTCTTAAATTCTCAGTTGTGAAACCAAAGTTAGTAAGTTTTGTAAAACGAAAGAAAAAAAAAAGAAAGAAAAAACAAGGTAGGTTGTAAAAAAACGAAGTTGATCAAAATACATGTAAAGCCAATAAAACACAGAAAATACGATAGATATGTTACATTAAAAGTTTAAATCTGAAATTTAAACTTATCTGTAACTATCTAGATAAGTTTAAACTTTAGATTTAAACTTTTAATGTATCACATATAATTCATTATGAATGCATTTTAATTTGATTAAGGGGGGACCTGCGTTATGTGACGTCACAATAGCGACGTTTGTTTTTACCTGTTAACTTTTGCAACTGTGATATACATTTTTAGGCATAACATTGTTCATAATCAGTAACGTACACAATTTACAAAAAGAAAATTTATTCATCATTAATAACCCTTTTATTTGATTCATGGAGTTTGTTAATATTAGAATGCTCTTCCTTCGGTTGATAATTCATAGCAATTTCAATTGTGAAGAAATACCTCGATGATATGCTGATATATAAGTGCAAAAAGATAAAGAAAGCGGCTTAAATAGGGGAAATATGTTTAATTTTATGTTTAACATTATTTGTATTTTCTGGATAAAACTAAGACAAAAATTAAGAAATGTACTTGTACCTATATTTGCCTAATGATTTATAATACATGTAGATTTTATTGTGTAAAGCCATTCCTAGGTTCTACATGTAATAGGTGTTGGTCAACGGGGAAATTGGGGGGGGGGGGACAGAATGATTGGAATGAAGAAGAAAAGAATTAATCTGTTTAAATTGTTTCTAATCACAACAAAATACTCGTTTTTCGCAAAATAGTTTCATATTCAGATGTTTGTCAGCGCTTACTTACCTTTTTTTTTAGTGCAGAAAGGTCAATATAAGACACAAAAGTACGAAAATAAAAGAAAACGTCATATTTCTCGTTTATTTTATCATAAAGGTATACTTTTTTCTTTGTTAAAATAAAGAGATGAACCATTTCTTTAAAAAAATATGAATTACAACATTTTCACACAAAGACTTTTTAAGATATTACCTGTATATATAAAAAATACGACAAGAAAAACGGGGTGATACTTACATTGTGCTCCATTATAATTTTTCATGCGAGATGAATTACAATGAATTTGCCTTCATTTTAAAGATACAGTTATATAAATTCAAAACCTGTTGATTTTGAATGTGATTTGTCATTTTTGGTTCTTTATATATATTTTTAGCATTTCACACTGTTTTTGCACGTGCTCCTGTGTAAAAATAAGCATATACAGGTATTATATATACACAAAGACTTTTCGCACAGGTTGCTCTTCTTCTCAAATATATATTTTAAGTAGTGTTACAGTTCATTGATATATGCATGTATATATTAAATAGCAACATTTTGCAGATTCTGTGACAGTTTTGAGTACTGTATAACTGATTTCCCCCTGCCAGGAGTTAATCTGTATATAATCTTGATGGACAGCTGAGGTTGGAAAATTTTCTTTTATATATATCGCATTTCTCTTTATATATATCGAGGTTTTGTTTATATATATCGCTTTTCTCTTTATATATCGAGGTTTTGTTTATATATATCACATTTCCTTTATATATATCCAGGTTTCGTTTATATATATCGCATTTCCTTTATATATATCCAGGTTTTGTTTATATATATTGTATTTCCTTTATATATCGAGGTTTGCTTTTATATATTGCATTTCCTTTATATATAGAGGTTGGCACTAATGGGCTTCCGTAGCTTTGACAGTAAGACAGTACCACGTTTTCATTTAATGTGTCATTTTTAATTGAAATATACCGGTATATCGTAAACATCTGTTTGTTTTAACAAACAGTTACTATATATCTGAGACTTTACAAGTTGTAACGATTCGTAGAAGAAGTTGTAACCCCGGTTCGATGCAGATTTAAGTGAAAGTAGAATATTTTTAAGTTTGGGACCTTTTAAATCTTTGTTATCTAATATTTACATCCACTGAATATTTTCTCCTTTATTTCTTAAGAAAACTCATTGCGTTCATCACTGCATGAACTACATTAGGCATGTCGCCTGTACAGATTTCTTGATCAGTGGCTGTTCCATCAATGAAACGTATGAACATGCCAAGAAAACCTTAGCAGTCTGTCCGGAGAGCAAACTCAATAAAAGCCGAATTAACGTTAATCTGTGAAACTCCCCCGAGAGATGTTGGCGAGGCAATTAATGTCAGCAGTTTTGAGGGAGGGATCTTAAGTTTTACTGGGTTTAAAACATAGGTACAAAACTAATTATTTAGAAGCCTTTGCACCCCTTCTTTTTTTTTGGGGGGGGGGGGTCCATATTTATCAAATACTGTAAAAAATAAAAAAAAGTAAGTTAAAGAAAAAGAAAGTTAAAAATTTATTATTAATTATAGTAAACTAATTCGTCGGTAGAAATAAGCTGTCTTTCAATTTTTCACGTATTTCCATTTAGTTTTTTTTTCCCCTGAGCATAAATTAACGTCGGGTACGATGAATTTGCTAGTTGTGGAAGTACCGCGCGTCGAATTATGGGGAAAAGGGTACCAGATTCCCGGAAGTTGACATCATTTCCTGGTTAAACAAGAGGGGAGAGGAGTACTAAATATATAGGTAGAGGTATCACATCGGTAATTGACCAATCAAAATGAACTTAGTCAAATTGATTTTCCTTTCTTTTGAGACGTTTTCCTATTCTCTTCCCAGCCATTTTTACAACTTTGGTACCTGTGCCTAGTAAATTTTATGTACCTTTTGAACAAATAAAGGTTTTTGACAGGAACTATCTTTTCCCGGGAATAGGAGGCTACTTCCTGCGGTACACTCGGAATGTTTATAAACACATTGAAAACACGTGGATTTAAGGGTAGCCCTGTTTGCAGATGGAAAAATTCAGAAAATGCCGTGTAGGTACCGTCTTGTGTGTGAGAGTGTGTCAGCTAGTGTGACAGGTAATGTTTAACACCTCCTGTTAGATATTTTTTCAAGTAAACAATTACCAGATTTTTTTTAACGACTTTTTATTCTATATGGAATTTTATAGTGAAAACAATTATCGGCGTGACGCAACCTGATTGGCTCTAGTATGTTAATATTTTCATTTTAATGTAAAAATATCACTGATAGAAATAAATGGTGGAATATATCAAGTTTATTTTTCTTTAACTTAGAAAGCTGAAAACCTATGATCCCCCCCCCCTAAAATCGAAATCTGCTGTCGTAAATGATTGTCTTGCTAGCGTCTGGGGAATATGAGTGATTTGCATCAATTACACTTTTATTGACTTCATCAGTGCGTAAACCGGACGAGATTTCTTGGCATGGACGTTCACATTATTAATACAATAATTAATCTTTTTAATCCTACTTTAAATGAATAATTAAACAGATATAAATATAAACAATAAAATGTCTTTCTTTGTTTGTTATTACTGGGGTTATATATTTTTTCTGCAACAGCTGCTTCCGTTAATTCCAGTAATAACAAACAAAGAAAGCATTTTATTGTTTAAATGTGCTTCAGAATGAAATGTTTCAAAACACCAGGACTATTCTTTTTTATGACGAGACCAGGCAAATCTTACTCTATATATGATTATTAATTCACTGTCAAGCAACATCTTCAGGAATATTATATAAGGTACTGTGGAATCATTTTAATTCGTGGGGGTCAATGTTCGTGGGCAAGCAAAATTTTACTTGTTCGTGGGGACGTAATTTCGTGGGCTTCTCGTTCAAACTATAGATTACTATAGTAGGTACAAAGATAATTTTTTTTCAGTTGAATGAAATGACGAATAAAAAAATACAATAATTTATAAATAAATTAGTACACAAGTATACTGTTTGAACAACGCAGCCAGGATTTTTAAAATCTTTCTCTTCATATAATATTTGCGATCCACTCCCAATCTAACTCTGAGGCATTGGTCAGTTTCAGAGTCATAGTAACCTTGTTATGCAATTTTCCTTCTGGGTAGCACGTTGTAGTGTATAGTGGTTTGCAGCTTATCTAGGTCAAAATTTGAATTCTGATAAACAAGGTGTGAGCGTTTTCTTGTTGCCGATTTAAAAGAAAAGACTTTGCATCGTATAAGCAACAACAATAAGTGCTGGACTATTAACTCTACTCGGTAAGCATGGGTAAGTATAATTCATTAATTTTATTATTGATCTTTTTTTTCAAATTTCTTCTACCAGAACATGATTTAATATTTATTTGTATATGTGTAGAATAGACACACCAAAGCTTTACATGGATTTGACTTGATTTAAGCATCAAATTGACCTCCTTGATTCAAATATTTGTTGTACATGTGTAATGTTAATCGTTATATAAAATTTTCATTTATAAAAATGAAATTCTTTTGCAGCTACCGTCAGTTCCATCTTCGATCATGATCAACATCTGAGTTTAATTCAAATTGCCACATTCGAAAGACCCGCGTTTGGTGAAGACAAAATTTGTGTACGTAAATATTACATTTCAACAATATTATTCTCATGGGGATTAATCTATTCTTTTCATTAATGAAATGGGGAAAGTACTTGAATATTACATATTTTCATAATCTAAAGATACTTATATGTTGATCGATGTAGATGAATAAACACCATTTTCTCTACGTTTCTTTTCAGGGTGCTAAACAAATAAAGAGCTTATATCAGAGGATAAACTACTTAATTGGGAGCTTTTTCATTGTATGTGATTCTAAATAATAGATTCACCACTCTGCTGATTCTATAGTGAACAAATGTTGTAATTACATGCTTTTGCAGAATCATAAATAAGCAGTGACATCAATGAATGCCGGATTATTCTTTATTTCAGTGAATAGTTTGGATTATGTTTTATTGTTTAAATTGTCATCTAATTACATAGGCGTCGGGAGGGCGGATGGCTTAGCCTCCCCCCCATTTTTTTTGCAAAGATAGACATTTTCTATGCATTGAAAATTGGAGTTTACCTTTTTTGTTGGTTTATCCCCCCTTTCAGTTAGCCCCCCTACTTTTTATTTGCTTCCGACGTCTATATCTACATGACGTCATAGTTCATGTCAATCATGTGACAGATGTGTACGTGTATAATATTCTTTTTTAATTTTTGGTAACTGAAATTATATATCAAATATTAAAGTGATCTTTATTGCAAATATCAGTGTTTAGTTAAATTGTATAAGATGTATAATTTTCCTGTGAGTTGTTAGTTTTAACAGATCATACCAGGATCATGATTTTGATACGAGTTGTTAGCTACAATAGATCATACCATGACCATGGTTATATTACGAGTTGTTAGCTACAACAGATCATACCAGGATCATGGTTTTTTTGCTAGTTGTTTAGTTTAACAGATCATCTCGGAACCATGTTCCATTAAGCTCATTTGCATGTGAAATTTTCCTATACCGAAATCATATCAAAACCATGATTTACACACGAGTCATTAGCATGATCCCATAGGCTGTTTTTTTTCTGTTTGGGATAGTCTTTTTAAACTGGATGTTTTTAAAAACAGATACTGCAGCTGGTATTCATTACTGTGACGTCATAATGCAAATGACATATATAGAATATCACACTGCTGTTTTGATCTCGGCCCTGGTATCAGCCCGAGCGGTTGGTATCGACCCAAGCCCGAAGGGCGCGGGCCGAGACCGTCCGAGGGCAGATGTACATGCTGCATGCATTTTAATTGTTAAAACTTAATTTTCCTGTTCTCTTTTACATTTGGCTATTATTGATGCATGCATGTTGTTTGATTCTCCAAGCTAGAGTGAATTCAAAGCTTGCATTTTCACCTATCATAGATGACAAAGTTAATTAAGGAATCACTGTCTAGTTTTGAGAGTATGCCAGGGCATCAACTATAGTGGGAAACATGGGATAATTTGCATAACGGGCGAAGCCCGTTATGCTAAAATTATCCCATGTTTCCCACTATGGTTGATGTCCCTGGCATACTCTCATAACTAGACAGTGATTCCTTATATTTCCATTTCATTGTGAAATAAAATTGTTGATTTAGACTTTTAAAATGCAGACATAGATTTAAATTACACGAGGATTCCCATCCCAATTTTAGTAGGCCTCGCCGAACACAACGGCAGCCGCACGAAATTTTCATGCATATTTGGCCTCCTTAGCGTCAGACTCAGAGACAGATGCGCACGAGATTTTCATGCATACTAGGCCTCCATAGCTCCTGACCTATCGACCTGCCTAATTTACATTCCGGCAGAATTATCAGGAAATCAACTCCGCTTACTTTCAAAGGGTTATCATAGGGAAAAAATTTAGAAATGGAAATATTAAACGATATCAGGATCATACAACCAATTCTGACAAATTAACAAATCATATAAAACTCATGCTTCTCAACAGAGAAGTTAACAGATCATGTGTAACTTACGATGGCCGATGTCAGTCTACATACAAATTTAAGGGTAGTGTGTCAGTGAATTGTTGCAAATGGCAGTCTACCAAATGACAGCTTGTACATTTAGTCACTTTGCGTTAAGGTTAGACTGCCATTTGAAACAATTCACTGACACGCTACCCTTAAAATTGTATATAAACTGTCATGGCTGATATCGGTCATCGTAGTAACTCGTATAGAGTTTAAAGACAAAGTTAACAAATCATATCAAAATCACAAACTTTTAGCAGTTAAAGTTAACGAATCATTTCAAACTCATGTTCCTTTGTTTTCTAAGTTAATGGCACATGCCAGAATCGCAAGAAAATCGTATCTGAGACTCATAGTCCAGAAACAAACCATATCAGGATCATACTTCCTTATTTGTCATCTTTGATTTCTGTATGATCCATTTAATGGATCATGTCTAAATCATAGTTCAAAATCATTAATTTGTGAGTTTGATATGTTTTGTACCGGTATGTGATTTTGGCATGATTTGTTAAGAAAAAAAATTGTTTGGGATTGTGACGTCATCACTATTGTTGTTTCACAGAAGAACGTTTCCAATTTTAGAAACAGCAGACTTGCTTCGGATGCTGAATCTGACCATTTTCCACATGAGTGAACAGGTTAATGTTTTTGGTGCAGGTCTCATTTCCAAGTAACTATGAGCACTATAATAACCAAACTTGCATGGATGATAATCTAAGGATGCATTCAACAAGACTTGCTTCGGATGCTGAATCTAACCTACATTTTCCGGTTGAGTGAACAGGTTAAAGTTTTTGGTGCAGATTTCATTTCCAAGATACTATGAGTCCTATAATAGCCAAACTTAAATGGATGGTACATACTAGGATGTATACTACCAGACCTGCTTCGGATGCTAAATTTGACCTACATTTTACGGATGAGTGAACACATTAAAGTTTTTTTTTGCAGGTTTCATTTCCAGGTTACTATGAGCCCTATAATGATTAAACTTGCATGGATGATACATCTAAGGATGCACATTACCAGGCTTGCGTCGGATGCTGAATCTGACCTACATTTTTCGCATGAGTGAACAGGTTAAAGTTTTGGTGCAGGATTCATTTCCAAGTAACTTTGAGCACTATATCTTGCAAACTTGCATGGATGATACATCTAAGGATGCATTGTACTAAGCTGGCTTCGGATGCTGAATCTGACCTACATTTTCTGGATGAGTGAAAAGAAGGTTTTTTATGCAGGTTTCATTTCCAAGTAACTATGAGCCTTATATGTTGAGCAAACTTGCATGGATGATACATCTTAGGATGCACACTTATGGACTTGCTTCCGATGCTGAATTCGACATACATTTTCCAGATAATGGACCAGGTAAAAGATGTTGGTGCAGGTCTATTACCAAGGAACTATAAGGCAAACTTTAAACTAAATCATCACAAATGATGCGTCAAGGGATGAAAACTCTCAAACTTGTTTCAGATGCTGGATTTTAATTACGTTTTTGTGATGAAGAACTAGTTTGAAGTTTTTATATACAGGTCTATTCCAAAGTATCATTTTTGGATGTACATTATTTGTTGGTTAATTATGTGACTTTGCTTACCGGTACTTAAAGACAACATTCGTTGAGGTGAGCTCTGTAATCTCTGCTTACCTATGTTTATCGTCAGGCAGTGGTCACTTGTTTGAAATTTAGTTAGCATTTGTTAATTCTTATAACTATTTTCAAGCAAAACTGTTGCGCCTCCCACCTCGGGAGAGAGTGGGGCAACTGTGTGGGCTTTCCACTCTCGTATGTTAACTTATAAATTAATAATTAAGTCAGGATAAAAGTTCAACAAATAAAATTTATTTACACTATGTACAATTAAATGTAAGTATTGTTATAATAAAAATCACAGTCCAATATCAGTCTCTTATAAAGTGAAGTCACTCTCACAACCCGTAGGTAAAATCTAAATCTCCCAAAATAATTATAAAAATTAGCTACTTGTACCAAAATATACTTTCCTTGATTTAATATAATTTATTTATACCTATTCTATAAGTCCTATATAGATTTAATAATAAATTGTAACTCCCATAAATTCTCCCATAAGTTTTCCCGTCGATGGGTCTCCCACTCTACTTATGGGTCTCGATATCTCAGCGTCTCAATTTAATATAACTTGACTAATATAATTACCCATCTGGTCTGCATAGGGTCTGCCATCCCTTTAAATGACTACCAATGACGGGAGCACTTCTATAATACTAATCTGGAGGCTTCCGTATCCTCCCAACTTCTCCCCCCTTCTCCTCTAGCAGACGAAATTTTCGCTTCTTTATATACCTTTACTGTACCCACTGGTAACCTCAATTAGCCAATGACCCGGAATGACCCTACGCCACTTCCGGTATAAACAAATCAGGGAAAGTGCACGCAGAGAAGTTTTCTAATAGAAAATCATTACTAACCATACAAAATGGGATTTTATCTACCAAAATACGATAAGTACAAGTAGCTATTACGTTATTAAGTTGATTTAAACAATGACAATACAATGTTCAAAGACGAAACGTGATAATTGACTTCAAACATGCTATCGAGATCGAGACCGGGTCGAAATACAGTGAACCCGATTCCAAAAAAATATTATATGATTGACAGCATATAACTTATTTCTTTTACAACTTTTTATCAATTATTTAATAACAAACAATCATGTACATATCAATATGCTGATAACAACTGCATACGCTGCGAGTGATCAATGAAATATATAAAAGTGACGAAACGAATTTCGTAACATAGCCCCCTCCTGAAGAAAACATTCGTCCCGAATGCAACTGGACTTGGGTCTACTGAAAACATCACTTGCAGTTACAGAAGTAAGTATGAATCAATATAACAATAATGCAATTAAAATGTACAATGACATGCATAATATGACAAGAAGTAGCATTAATAAAATATGATAATCAATCATATCACATTTAACTCGAATCCATATACTCATCGCAATGACTAATGCTACATGTAATTATTATATAAAAACATTTCGGCTACATCCATCCCTTAACTACTTGATATTTATAACAACAACAACAAAACAAAAGAAAGAACTGCACTTAGTTGGATTTACAATACTTCTCCTATCATCAAAACATTTGACATGAATGAGTATTTATAAAAATTGGACATATATTCCAAAACACACAAATCATATTTTATCTTCACAAATTACAGTTATTCCTCTGAGAACTCTTTGTGTCCAAAGATCATTACAAACAGCTGGCTACCAATTATTTCGACTAGCGTCTCTAATCTATAATATACCGCTTCGATGTGGATTTTCCTTAAGGTCCTTACGTCATTAGGTAAATGACAATTAATGTTCTTCGGTCCATCTCTCATGTAATGGAGTATGATATCGAAGTAGGTGGCATCAAGGTCAATAAAGTAGACTGGTAGGTTCCCTCTATCCAGTATATTATAAGCAGGTAATAAGGTGGGGTCCTCCATCATCCTTGCGAAAAGGGAATCAGGTTGGTTTGTAAGAGTGGCAACTGTCGTCACAAATAGTTTCCCGCCAACATCCAGACCAATACATTGTTGTGACACTAAGGGATGTGCGCTACCACTGGGGGAAGTCTGTATCGAAACGTCTCGTTTGTCAAACTCCCTCTCCGTCATAGTTGTTAGGGTTCTACTCGGTGTAGAGGTAACAGGAGGCTCCGTTATTGAAATATCAGGAGTAAGAAGATCTTCTTCATCTGACGAGTCACTTAAACTGTCCCCGAATAATCGTTTGAAAGACCTCCTCTGCGGTGTATCGTTCTTACTCTGACGTGATGATGTTGACTTTTCCGACTGCAGGAGTGGAGACGCTGGGATGGACTTCTCAGTCGATAAGAGAGCAGGCGCTGGGGTGGACTTCACGGTCGGCATCGATAGGAGTGCAGGCGCTGGGTCGGAATTCTCGGTCGACAGGAGCGCAGGCCCTGGAGTGGGCATCTTGGTTGACAAGGGCACAGGCGCTGTGTCGGACTTCTCGATCGACAGGAGTGCTGGCGCTTGTGCGGATCTCTTTGGTCGCTTCTTGGCATTCCGTCCTTGGTGAGGCTCCGTGTATATTGCTCTCTTTTTTGCTTGGCCCTGGTGGTACGGCTGATCGCTGAACACTAAAGGGAGCTCCTTCATGAAGGGCACGACATGTCTCCCTCTCCCACGTTGGAAGGCCTCAAACTCCTTCTCTTCCTCTATGGTGAGCGTGAGTGTTGATTTCTTCACTCTCTGCAGGGTCCTGCCTTCACACCCGTGTTTTTGATCTTTTCGTCCAAGTACGATCCCGCAAGTGGCACATCGGAACACGAACCCCGAGTGCACTGCAGTCATGTGCCTCTCACAGTGACTCTGTTGCGTGAACTCTCTGTCTTCTGTGCACAGTCCACATTTGAATCTTTGGATCTGTAAAGTAATAAAGGGATACTTAGTCCCTCATTTCTGACAACATCCCAAACATTAATAATGGGCATAATAAAATTGCATAAGATGATTTACTAAAATTTCCGACAAAATGATTAGCTATTTAATATTCACTAAGCTACATATATTTCGAGGCAGATCCCATATTACTAGTTGGGTCTATTACTTCCTTTGTAAGGCTTCAACAAATTATAGTGAACAACCTTGGGTTTACTTTTTGTTGTTTTTCTAATTTTGTATATAACATCATTGATTCTTTTCAGAATTAAGTAAGGTCCCAACCAATGACATTGGAGCTTTGGTGATCCGATTTTATTAATATTATGGGCGTAGTACCATACAAGATCTCCCTCTTCATAACCTTGAAAATTTATCTTTGAGTTGTATTCTCTTAACATTTTTTCTGTAGCTAAACTCATTTTATCCCTGGCAAACTCATGTATTTTATCCATAGATTGAGACAATTTGTAAGCATATTCTGACATTTCTAATGTACTTTCAGGTTGTAGCCTTCCCAATACTAAATCAGCTGGGAGAGAAACATGCCTACCAAACATCATCTCACATGGACTTACGCCAGTTGACTCGTGCTGGGCTGACCTATAAGCTAACATGAGCAAGGGTAAATGTTCGTCCCAATCTTTCTGATTTTGAGAAACAAATGATGCTAACATATTTTCTATTGTTCTGTTTGCCCGCTCTACCAACCCATCTGACTGAGGTCTATATGGTGAGGTTCGGGTTTTCTCGATGCCTAAAATCCTACACATTTCCCTAAATACATCTGACTCGAATGATCTTCCCTGATCACTGTGGATTTGCATGGGTGTTCCAAAAATACTAACTATTCTATCAATTAACTTTTGAGCGACTGTGACAGCTTTCTGATTACGTATGGGTACCGCATCCACCCATTTTGTAAAATAATCGCCCATAACTAAGATGTAGAGATTTCCCTTATTGGATTTGGGCAATGGTCCCATAACGTCAATTGCTACCCTCTCTAAAGGAGCACCAACCACATATTTTTGAAGTGGGGCTCTTATCCTCCTATTAGGGGATTTTCTAGACTCACAAGTGTCACATGTTACACACCAATGTTTTGTATCAGTACTCATTTTGTACCAAAAATATCTTTCCCTTACTTTAGATAGGGTTTTCTTAATACCTAAGTGACCTCCTGTAGTACTATTGTGTAATAGGGTCAAAACTTCTCCCACTAAAGCTTTTGGGATCACTATACAATAATTTCTTTCTAACCCATCATGGACATAGTACAAGGTATTGTGTCTGTACTCTAAAGACTCGAATCGAACCCAATAAAATTTACAAGTCTCACTTAAATGGGATATATCTTCCCAACTGGGTTGAGTTCCATCTTGTACCCACTTAATAACATGCTTTAAATCTGGGTCTTCATTTTGATATTTTCCCACATCAAAATTTTCTGTGCTAATTAAACTTTCTTTATTTTCAGGTGCCTTTTGTTTCGACCTAGTTTCAACAACTGAACACTTTTGTGTAGATTCATCAGGTAGGTATTTTACCTCTGCTTTAGCACAGTATGTACACTCCACATCAGCACAAGGTCTGCGGGATAAAGCATCTGCATTCCCATGCAAGCGACCTGGCCTGTGTTCTATTTCAAATTGGTAAGAAGCTAATGTTTCTAGCCAACGGGCTATTTGACCTTCGGGATTCTTAAATTTCAGAAGCCATCGTAATGAACCATGGTCTGTTCTTATTTTAAATACTTGCCCATAAAGATAATGGTGAAAGTGTTTGATGGACTGAATAATAGCTAACAATTCCCGTCTAGTCACACAGTATCGGCGTTCAGCCGTATTGAATAGCTTACTATAGTAACTTATGACTTTTTCTTCCCCATCCTGGATTTGGGATAGTACAGATCCCATGCCAGTGTTTGAGGCATCTGTATCTATCACATATTGTCCCTCTTTCTTGGGATAAGAAAGTATTGGGCTACTGGTTAAAGCTCTTTTCAACTTGTCAAAGGCTTCTTGACAGTCTGAGTCCCATACAAACTTTTGGGATTTTTCTGTTAATTTGTGCAAGGGCTTAGCTATTACAGAAAACCCTTGAACAAATTTCCGATAATAGGAACAAATACCTAGAAAACTACGGACATCCCTAACATTTTTAGGTGTGGGCCACTCTTGGACCGCATCGATTTTGTCAGGGTCGGTCTTTATTCCCTGTTCGCTGATAATATGTCCTAAGTATGCTACTTCCCTCTGTAAAAGTTTGCACTTTTTAGGGTTGATTTTAAGGTTTGCTTTCTTTAATCTACTGAACACTTTTTCCAAGTTCCTAAGGTGTTGGGAAAAATTAGGGGCTAAGACAATAATGTCATCAAGATATACCATGCAAATTTCCCACGACAAATGAGAGAGTACTTTTTCCATCAATCTTTGGAAAGTGGCCCCCGCGTTGCACAAACCGAATGGCATGACAGTAAAATTCCAATGACCACCCCCCGGGATTGAGAATGCTGTTTTAGGTTTATCTTCCTCTGCTACCTTAACCTGCCAATACCCACTTTTCAAATCTATAGTGGAATAGTATTTTGATCCCGAAAGGGCATCTAATATTGACTCTATCCTAGGAATAGGGTGACTATCCTTGATAGTTACCTCATTGAGTTTTCTAAAGTCTATACAAAACCTTATCGAGTTATCTTTCTTTTTAACTAGAACTATAGGGGAGCTCCAGGGACTATCTGATTCTTCAATCACTCCCTTAGCTAACATTTCTTTAATTTCCCTATTAACATCTTGCATTTTGGCGAGAGGAATTCTCCTTGGGGCTTGTTTAATGGGTCTATTATTCCCAGTATCTATTCTATGCTCTGCCATATTTGTAAGTCCCATATCCTCAGAATTTTTAGAGAAACAACCCTGATACTCTACAAGTAAATCTTTTAATTGCTCTTTTTCAATTTCTGTTATCCCAATACATGACTCTTCATACAGATTTTTCAAATGTTCTGGTAATTTAGTGGGGGTATCTTCTAAGCTGATTTCTGATATAGCTAAACTATCATCTTTTAACATGGAGACTTTCTCCATTCCTCCCATAAGACTATTTTTATGGAGTTCAATTTCCCTATCTGACACATTCATGACTTTTAATGGGATTATCCCAGATGTGGGGTTTACAAGTGTCCTAGCCACTAACACTTCATGTTTACCCATAAATTCTATATTTGGCTCTACCAAAGCCTCATCCCATTTAGGAATAGAATCCAAAATTCTACCATGGGCAATAAACTCTGAGTTGGGAGGTACTTTCACGTCCTCCATTAATGCAACTCTAAAGGTACAATCTACCTCATCACTACTAAATCTAAAACAAGGGATCTCTTGACCCTTAACCCGTAAACACATCTTTTGTACTAAGATATCACATGAATGTTCAGTCATGAAGTCTAAACCTAAGATACCGTTGTATCTAATATCAGCTACTATCACTTTGTGGGTGATTTCATTTTTCCCCATTTTAAAATGGACTTCACATTTCCCACTATTTGGTATTGGGTCCCCTGTAGCAGAGACTAGTTTCACATCATAGGGTTCTAAGGAAGGTGATTTCCCCTCAGAACATTTCTCTAAAAATTGGGTACTAATAATGGTAACATCTGCCCCAGAATCTACTAAAAATCTGCATTCTTTCCCATTGATTTGTGTGGGAACAAATATACCTGATTCAATTTTGCTTGCATTATGAACAATTACTTTGGTAGCTTGAGAAAGGGTTTCTTTTGGGCCAGATTTCTCTCCCATATCCCTCTCAACTTTTTCATTCCCATCCCGCTCATTTGAGGTCAAAAGAGTATCATTAACCTTTGATTCATTTTTATTTTCACCTACAATTTCTTGAAACTTTGTTTCATTTTCCCGGGGTTTTATTTCAACCTCTTCTAATGGAGTGGGTCTTCCCCCAGATTTTGTCGATTTCCGACCCCCGAAACCGACACGGGAAGGTTTCCCTGTTGTTTCCCTGAACTTGAGTTATTTCCCTTTTTGGGACCTTGATTTTGGGTGCTACCATCTTGATTTCCCCAAGAATAACCATTCCCATTTTCTTTTTTATTATTTGGGCCATTATAACTGGATTTTTGAGCTTTCCAACCCTGGTTATTTTTCTGATTCCAATTTTTCCAATTTCCTTTTTTAAAAGGTGGACTGGGATTTTGTATTCTGGTTGTTTTTTCTAACCTTTCTATGTTTTCATTTAATCTCCCCAATAATTTGGTCAATTTAAATGAATCTTGGGTGTTACCACTCCCACTAGCATCTATGGCGTTTACATTGTTCAACTTTGCACACTTCTGTGTATCCGCCAACCTATAAGTTTCTAACCTAATTGCTAGAGTTTCGGCTTCATTTATATCCCTAGGTCGGGCCTCCCTCAGGCGCAGCCTAATGTCGGGATCTGGTAACGCGTCTATAAATTGGTCTAATGCTAATACGTTAGTGAGACTGGGCTCAGCGCTGGGATAGGCTTGTCTGGTTAATTTCTTTATTGCCTGGGCCAGCTCAGAGATGCTCTCATTTTGACCCCTCACCCGGGTTTTCAATCTTGCCCTAAACATTTCAGATCTTTCTGTGGCCCCAAAGCGTCTTTTCAAGGCTGTTATCAGGGTATTATAATCCCTTCTCTGACCTGGGCTCAACTCTCCCAACAAACTACATGCATCTTTAGCTAAATGTCCTGCTAACTGTAAAGATTTAGTTTTGTAATCCCAATTATTAAGGTCTGCGACTATCTCAAACTGAGAGAGATAATCATCAAAATCTTCATTCCCATCAAATATCCTAGGTTTAGCCCTTTCCCTCGGGGGATCCCTAGTGGGTGTTAACACATTCCTATTCCCATTGTGATCGGGAGTGCTAAACCTGTTTAAATTGGGTACACTGGGTAACTGATGGTAATCTCCCATCCCTGACCTTGAATCTTTTCTACTAAATTCTGGGAGGTCACATGTAAAATTGAATTGAGATCCTATCATCCCTCTATTTATCCCATTCTCTTCCCCCACTCTGTATTGGTCATATGAGCTTGGGTGTCTATTTTCCCTAACATTGTCATTACTTAAATGCGATGGGATTTGATACGGGGGTCTATTATTTATGTGGGCATCTTTTAACCTTGTTTGATCCCGTTCCCATAAATTCTGGGATTCATGTTTAAACTTAAAAATCTCTTCCTGCATATTCTCTAACCTCCCATCAATTTCTTCCCTAATGCTTACAAACTGCTCTCCTATCTTTTGATTCATTTTTGCAAATTCACTAGAAAATTGCTCTTGTAAAACCTTAACTACCGGTAATGACACATTTGCATTTTCAGATATGGGAGACATGGCTGCTGAGATACCTTCTGTGGGAGCAGGGACTTTCCCCTTATCCGCAATGGATCCAGCGGGACTGAAAATTTGCTGACCTATGGGTTTGAAAGTGACTTCCCCGGACTCTTCTAAATCTGACATTTCTGTGACTTTTTTTTTTTTTTTTATTGTACACTATGAAATTTCAATGATTGTAAAATTTTGAATTTAATAAAGCTAACCGAGAATGTGGAAAATTTCTTCCCAATCAAAGGGACTTGATCCCACTTCTGACACCAGTGTTGCGCCTCCCACCTCGGGAGAGAGTGGGGCAACTGTGTGGGCTTTCCACTCTCGTATGTTAACTTATAAATTAATAATTAAGTCAGGATAAAAGTTCAACAAATAAAATTTATTTACACTATGTACAATTAAATGTAAGTATTGTTATAATAAAAATCACAGTCCAATATCAGTCTCTTATAAAGTGAAGTCACTCCCACAACCCGTAGGTAAAATCTAAATCTCCCAAAATAATTATAAAAATTAGCTACTTGTACCAAAATATACTTTCCTTGATTTAATATAATTTATTTATACCTATTCTATAAGTCCTATATAGATTTAATAATAAATTGTAACTCCCATAAATTCTCCCATAAGTTTTCCCGTCGATGGGTCTCCCACTCTACTTATGGGTCTCGATATCTCAGCGTCTCAATTTAATATAACTTGACTAATATAATTACCCATCTGGTCTGCATAGGGTCTGCCATCCCTTTAAATGACTACCAATGACGGGAGCACTTCTATAATACTAATCTGGAGGCTTCCGTATCCTCCCAACTTCTCCCCCCTTCTCCTCTAGCAGACGAAATTTTCGCTTCTTTATATACCTTTACTGTACCCACTGGTAACCTCAATTAGCCAATCGCTGACCCGGAATGACCCTACGCCACTTCCGGTATAAACAAATCAGGGAAAGTGCACGCAGAGAAGTTTTCTAATAGAAAATCATTACTAACCATACAAAATGGGATTTTATCTACCAAAATACGATAAGTACAAGTAGCTATTACGTTATTAAGTTGATTTAAACAATGACAATACAATGTTCAAAGACGAAACGTGATAATTGACTTCAAACATGCTATCGAGATCGAGACCGGGTCGAAATACAGTGAACCCGATTCCAAAAAAATATTATATGATTGACAGCATATATCTTATTTCTTTTACAACTTTTTATCAATTATTTAATAACAAACAATCATGTACATATCAATATGCTGATAACAACTGCATACGCTGCGAGTGATCAATGAAATATATAAAAGTGACGAAACGAATTTCGTAACAAAACTCTTCCATATTGAGATTGTGTTTTATTTTACTGTTCAAGTTTAGTTTTGAGTTTTCTGTGAATTTAGATACTTTTTCCATAGTTTTATCTTCATAATTATCTATTACAATTTTCTTCAACTTCTTTTTAACTGAATTTCGAATGTTGTCAAATTTTTCATCTTTATTCTTGTAGTCATTGCTATTTAAATTATTTTCTTCAAACATAGACAGTGCGAGGGTATGCCATGAGTAAAATCCCTCTTCATGCATAGATACATTAATATTATACCGGTATGATTCTTCGACCAGAGATTTACATTCTGAGAGTTGAGTCGTATAAAGTACATCATAACTCGAGTTCAAGAAGAAACTGGAAGTCTATCTAGTTCACACAATGTTGAAATATTGCATGCTATTTTGTTGAGTCCTAGAACTGTTTTACAATATCTATTTTTCATAACAGATTTTTCTTGTAAAGCGAGTTTATCACATGAGTTGTTATTTTTATTGCTCGAAGCATTGCTCTGTTTGAAGGAAGATAATCATCCATAAACCAGACTTCACTATTAAAACATAAAATAGGACGAACCAGAGTGTCAAATAATTTATACAAGACAAATTCACAGGTAGTTGTGTAAAGTTGGTGAAAATATTTCTCAAGGAGAATATTACTTTTAAGCCCTTCTTAAGTTCTTACACAATTCTATTATTCCTTTGTGTAAACTTCCTTTATGGTCAATTATTGTTCCAAGGAAATTATATTCTTTTACTTCTTCAAGAGGGTGATTATCATAATATAAAACAGGGGACAGGGGTTGGTTTATATATCTTTTGAAAAGTTAAAACTTTTGTTTTTGTAGTATTCACAGATAATTGCCCATTTAAGCAATATTTCTGCAGTTTGATCAGTGTATTCTCTAGCTGCAGATTTGTAGCTCTCCCAAAAAATATATTGATAGACCGGAGAGCTACAGTGCCACCCATTGAAACCAGAAGTCTCTGTCGAGACTGTAGCTCTACTGGTATGTACTTATCAAAAACCGATGCACTATTTTATGTATCTTTGTGTAGTCTACTTGTGTGCCAACTTATTTTGAAATCAAACTAGAACTGTAGAAGGAGTAGCGTTTTTAAGGAATTTCACAGAAAATTCTATTTTTAGTAACCATGGTAACACCGTTCATCGAAATCAGAAATGGATGCACTATTCTATGTATCTTAGGGTAGTCTACTTGTGTGCCAAGTTATACTGAAATCAGACCAAAACTGTAGAAGGAGTAGCGTTTTTTAAAAATTTCACAGAAAATTCTATTTTTAGTAACCATGGCAACATCGTTCATCGAAATTAAAAACCGATGCACTATTCTATGTATCTTAGTGTAGTCTACTTGTGTGCCAAGTTATATTGAAATCAAACTAGAACTGTAGAAGGAGTAGCGTTTTTAAGGAATTTCACAGAAAATTCTATTTTTAGTAACCATGGCAACACTGTTCATCGAAATCAAAAACCGATGCACTATTCTATGTATTTCAGTGTAGTCTACTAGTGTGCCAAGTTATATTGAAATCAGGCCAAAACTGTGGAAAGAGTAGTGTTTTAAAGGAATTTCACAGAAAATTCTATTTTCAGTAACCATGGCAACAACGTTCATCAAAATTAAAAACCGATGCACCATTCTATGTATCTTAGTGTAGTCTACTTGTGTGCCAAGTTATATTGAAATCAAACTAGAACTGTAGAAGGAGTAGAGTTTTTAAGGAATTTCACAGAAAATTCTTTTTATAGTAACCATGGCAACACCGTTCATCGAAATTAAAAACCGATGCACTATTCTATGTATCTTAGTTTAGCCTACTTGTGTGCCAAGTTATATTGAAATCAGACCAAAACTGTAGAAGGAGTAGCGTTTTAAAGGAATTTCACAGAAAATTCTATTTTTAGTAACCATGGCAACACCGTTCATCGAAATCAAAAACCCATGCACTATTCTATGTATCTTAGTGTAGTCTACTTGTGTGCCAGAGCATATTGAAATCAGACCAAAACTGTGGAAGGAGTAGCGTTTTAAAGGAATTTCACAGAAAATTCTATTTTTAGTAACCATGGCAACACCGTTCATCGAAATTAAAAACCCATGCACTATTCTATGTATCTTTGTGTAGTCTACTTGTGTGCCAAGTAATATTGAAATCAGACTAAAATTGTAGGAGGAGTAGCGTTTTGAAAAATTGTTTACAGACAGACGGACAGACAGACGGACAGACAGACAGACAGACAGACAGACGGACGGACGCCGGACGCATTACTATCGCATAAGCTCTTCTGGTCTCTGACCAGTAGAGCTAAAAACTATATTTATTGCGCACAAAGAGTGCGCTCGGTTCTCGATTTATTTCTCCTTGTTTTTAAAACTGTAATCTCAAAATATTACTAACCGTGTGTTCCTAACGTATTCTTTCGCTGTTTCCACAACCAAACATTCCTCATAATTGTTGTTAATAGTCCTCCTGACCCTGATATTGTAATCATCGAAGATTACGCTTATTTATACTGCCATTTTGGTTTCAAAGATAATTCGGTCCAATATGCTTCGTTCAGATGTCAACTACAAGAGTACTTGATTGAGGATAAAGAATTTTTTTTAAAAATCTTTCCTTTTTTGAAATTGAGGTAAGAATTTGAAAGAATCAATCAAGAACCGAGCGCACTTTTTTGTACGCAATAAATATACAGTTTTTTCAATGGGTGGCACTGTAGCTCTCCGGTCTATATCAATATACCGGTATTTTTTTCGGAGAGCTACAGATCTGAAGCTATGTATTCTCTAAACCACTATGCGACTCTGAAAGCAGAACAAGGTCATCTGCGAAGCTTAAACTAAATACATGTGTGTGATTGAGTATAAGTGGATCACATGACTGATCAAAAGTGCCATGTAGGTCATTGATAAAACAGTTAAATAAAGTTGGACTTAAACTATCCCCTTGTTTTACCCCTCTATCTAGTTTAAAATAATTTGAATGACTGTTTTTTGAATTTAACAGCTGATTCACATGAACTGTACATACTTTGAATGAAGGATATGGAGATAACGAACAGTATTCAATATCAAAGTCCATCAAACAATACAACATAGGAGCAGAGCAAACACGGACCTCCGAAACATCAGAGGTAGGATCAGGTGCCATGGAGGAGTGAGCATCCCCTGCTGACTGGTCACACCCGCCGTGTGCTCTTTGTCATGATCCTGAAATAACGGAAAAATCCGTCGTCAATTCAGTGTATAAATAATGGACTAACAATTAGTATGAAAAACGTCAGTCAGCATTTGACTCAATGATAAATTGTATTTGCTGACAAGGTCATTGTATCGACCATAGAACTTAGGAAATGATGACTTTAAATGAGACTGCTAATATTCTTGTTTCATCAACTTGCTTGTCAATAATTTACCTCGTTTTAGAAATTGTTCTTACGTAGAGCATGCTCTTGCGTATCGAATCAACTGAGATATATACACTCCGTATGCCGGTGATGAAGGTATATTGCTGCATAAGTAAGGGAAGTTGACGATAGAAAAGTTAAAGTCGTCACGTTTATCATACAGCTTGGTTGTTAGGTTACCATTAACGTCTTTTTCAACTAAAATCTCCAAGTATGAAACAGATGTGTCAGAGTCTGTGGTATCTTTTATCTCAAGCTTTCCTGGATATATCGTATCGACGTAGGAATGGAAATTACCATTGTTAATTGACAATGCGTCGTCGATATATCTGAAGGTCGAGTTGAAGGCCACAGAAAGTGTCTTCTTTTTTTCAATCATAAGATTTTGCATAAATTCTGCTTCCTATGAATATAAAAATAGGTCTGCTAATAACGGAGCGCAATTGGGTCCCATGTGAATTCCAATAGATTGTTGGAATACCTGGTCTCCAAAAACCACATAGATATTGTCAATCAGAAACTCAAGCATCTCCTTGATGTAAACTTCAGAGTAATTGTGTGTGCAATCAGAATCTTTTTTTACAAAATAATTTTGCAAATGACCAATGACCAGGTAAGTAAATTTACGAGTTCCATTTTTATTGAAGAAGCAGATGTCAATGATATCAAAAAGCCTGGATTTTAATTTATCGTGGGGGAATGGTTGTGTATGAAGATGAAAAGTCGTTAGTTTTTAAGCTGTTGATTTTGGTAAAATCTTGTGATTTAAAATTGTCCAAAAGTTCTTTGGAATTTTTTAGTATCCACATTTGATTCACACCACTTCTTGAAAAATATATAGTTTCACAGTACTCTTGAAGTTTTTCCTTCACTACTGTCAATATCTTAGTGAGGAGTAACGAAAGATGCTTGGTTGAGCATTAACATTAAAGAATTTTTGACCAATTTGATTGTTCATTAATTTGTATAAAATTCCCTTACGCCAAACTGTGTCAAATGCTTTGCGTAGATCTACAAAGCATGCATATATTTTTGTCTTATTTCGAATAATATATTTCGTTATTAAAGTTTTAAGTACAAACAAGAGGCCCAAGGTCTTTGAATCGCTCTTCTGATAAATTGTACAATCTATCACTTCTATTAGAAACCTCCAACTCTATTAGAATCATAAGATCCAAAATGCATCAACTTACAAAGTTTGATAATATTTAGCCAGTTAAGACTGAAGATATCATAATATAATTATAAAATACCATAAATAGGTCACAGTGACCTACCTTTTGATTGAAATTTTCTGAGGACTCAAGATACATTAATTGACAAAGACTGATGATTCTAACTAAATAAGTACCTAAGATATTCAAAAGTAGGTCACCATGACCTACTTTTTGGTCAACATTCTCTGAAAACCCAAGATGCATCATCTGACAAAGTTTGACGATTCTAAGCCAATTAGTACCAAAGATAATTAAATATAGCCATCAAATGTCAAAAGTAGGTCATGGTGACCTACTTTTTGGTCGACGTTATTCAAAAACCCATAATGCCTAAATTGACAAAATTTGATGATTCTAAGCCAATAAGTACCTGAGATATTCAAAATTAGGTCACCGTGACCTACTTCTTGTTGGACATTCAATGAAACCCTAAGATGCCTCAACTGACAAAGTTTGATAATTCCGAGCCAATAAGTACCAGATATAATTAAACAAATTTTAATCTCCCACATATCCTGATCCTTATATGTAAGTTTGGTGAAAATCTGCCTGGTGGTTATGGAGAAGAAGATTTTTAGCAACCAGTACTTTTGGTTTTGTTTTCCTGATGATCTCCCCTTGTTTAAGGGTCCCAACCCTTATTTTAGTATAAATGGTAGCCCTTGGGCCAAGGATACCCTGTGACAAATTTGGTACTGATTGGCCAAGGGGTTCTTGAGTTATGGCCCATATTCTAAAAAGTTTACACACACCGCACACCGCACAAATGGCCATAGCATTAGCTCTTTGAGCCTTTGGCTCAGAAGAGCTAAAAAGCTGTCCGTTGTTCTGTGTTCTGTTCTAAAGCTAAATTGTTGATTTGAGAATAATTTATCATAATGTAGCATTAATCTTTTATTAAGTGTAGCACTAAAAAGTTTTGCTATGGAATTCTGAAGTGAAATACCTCTATAATTACAGTTAGATCATTTTTATCTCCAGATTTATAGATGAGAATGATGAATGATTTTCTCCATGCAGATGGGTATTCTCAAGTATTCAATATTAAGTTAAATAGTTTAACAATAGATTTACAAGTAACCACTGAGCTATGTTTTAAAACATCATTGGAATAAGATCTGGCCCTGCACTTTGTTTTAATTTTAAGCTAATGAATTAATTTCTTAACTTCAGTGATAATAAATGGTTGGTCGGTAATTAGATTTTCTTCTAAAAAAAGTTTTATACTGAGTTACATGATCCTCAATCCTTTTCTGAAAATCTTTATTATTTTTTCTACATTAACAAATGTACCTTGTGTCTTGCAATGGTTTATAACAGTATATCTGCTGTATCATTAGAGCTTTTATCTCTTTTAAAAGAATTAAGAACTTCCAAGTATTGCTTGGGGTTAGTTTCTTTCCAATTCAATAATTCATCATATAATTCTTTCTGGAAAAGATAATACTTTTTTCGCTTTACAATTTTTTTAAATTTTTTTTTTTTTAATTTTTTATTTTGCAGTGAAAATCGCATCTAATTTTTTGATTAAAGTGTTCAATTTTCATTTTAGTTCCTAACATTAACACAATTTTTTTTTCAAATCCCTAAGCTGATTGTCAAACCTGGATTATTTCTTCTTAGCCTTTTTTTTCCCTTACAGTTAATGACTTTACAGGATTTCATTGCAAAGTCTTGTAAAATTGAATT
The DNA here is from genome assembly GCF_032062105.1 of Saccostrea cuccullata. Classification (NCBI taxonomy): domain Eukaryota; kingdom Metazoa; phylum Mollusca; class Bivalvia; order Ostreida; family Ostreidae; genus Saccostrea; species Saccostrea cuccullata. The sequence continues at coordinate 219,545 of NW_026927359.1, read as the reverse complement.
CAGTACTTCTGTAGCTTTATCTATACCTTGTGTAATTTGCTCATAATTTATATTTTCATAGGATAAAATTTGTTTTTATACTTTTGGATCAGAAATAGCATCTAATAATTTAGAATTTGAAATATTTTCCCATTTATAAGAACATTTCAAACAAGAGGCCCACAGGCATTATAGGTCACCTGAGTATCAGGTAACAACTTTCAAACAATTCAATTTGGTTCGTGTTTTACACAAAAGCCATCAAATTCAAAATTTTGAAAGGGGCACAATTGTTTATTATAACTATACACTTAGCATGCTTACTTTGCTTACTTAATACCCAGAGGAAGATCAGAGTAACGAAGAGAAAATTCATTTCCACTTTTTAACCACCAGTTGTCCACCCCAACCCACAGGAACCACTGACCCTGGGCCACACATTTCAAAATTTTGGAAATTTTATCACAAGTTTTAAATTTTATTTCATCCTAAATGGTTGATTAAAACCAAAGAGCAGATTTCAAAGGATTACTTTATTTTCAGAATATATACACCCCCCCCCCCCCCGCAGTACCCCTAACCGGAGGGCCCTGAAATGAACCATTAATATAAATATGTACCTAGATTATTGGCATATTACACAGGAGCAAATGAAAGGAATTTCTAAAGAATTAATGCATTTTCACAAAATAATCATTAGAGCCCCGCCCTAACACCAGAACCCCTGACCCAGGGGCCATGGAATTCACAAATTGGGAAGAAGCATCCTTCCTCATCAATGTAAATAGTTCATTGGTTTAATACCCAGGAGCAGAGGAGAAGATTTTTAATTTATGCATTTTCACTATATAATCAAAAGAGCCCCATCCTAACACCAGAACTCCTGACCCTGGGGCCATGAAATTCACAATTTTAAAAGAGGCAGCCTTATTAAACATAATCATGTACTCGGTAAGTTTATTCAATACCCAGGAGCAGAGAAGATTTTTAAAAGAATTAATGCATTTTCACTATATAATCAATAGAGCCCCGCCCTAACACCAAAACCCCTGAGCCAGGGGCCATAGAAATCACAATTTTGGAAGAGGCATTATCGCTCATTATAACTATGTCCTTAGTCTGTTTCTTTAATACCAAGGAGCAGAGAAGGATTTTCAAAGAATTAATGCATTTTCACTATGTAACTTTTAGAGCCCCGCCCTGACACCAGAACCCCTGGCCCAGGGGGCATAGAATTTTCAATTTTGGAAGAGGCACTTTTGCTCATCATAACTATGTACTTAGTTTATTTAATACCCAGGAGCAGAGAAGAAGATGATTTTAAAAGAAATAATACATTTTCACTATATAATCTATACAGCCCCGCCCTAGCAATAGAACCCCTGACCCTGGGGCCATAAAATTCACAATTTTGGAAGAGGAATTCTTGTTCATCATAATTATGTACTTAGTTACTTTATTTAATACCCAGGAGCAGAGAAGAAGATTTTCAAAGAAATAATGCATTTTCACTATATAATCTATATAGCCCCGCCCAAGCCTGAGAACCCCTGACCCTGGGGCCATGAATTTTGGTAGAGGACTTAATGCTCATTACATTCATGCCAACAGCTTGACTGCTTGATGTTTCGGATTAAAGATTTTTAAAGATTTCATTAATTTTAGTGGTTTTGGCCCCACCCCTATGGCCCCAAGGGGGGGGGGGTGTAAATTTCAAAATTTTTGTTCCACTTCACCCATAGATGCAAAGCTGTTTACCAAATTTGGTTGAAATTGGTTTAGTGGTTTCAATGAAAAAACTGTTAATGTTCAAATGTTAACACACGACGCACGGCGACGGACGAAAACGGATAGCAATAGGTCACCTGAGTGACTCAGGTGTCCTAAACCTGAGACTGTAAAGCTCTTGAGCTAGAGATAATTTCACTATTAGACTTATTACACTGAATATACTGTAAACCAACTTTTATTCGCGACACTTTATTTCGAATATATACAGATATTTGTGCCTTTCTGGAAGTGTTTTTTATCTGATAAATATGTGTCAAGGATCAGATAAATAAAAGTTGGTTTACAGTTGAAAAATATGTGGGATCAAGAAGAAGCCCATGGGCCTTATAGGTCACCTGAGCATCATGCAACAACTTTCCAGTGATTGAATTTGGTTCATATTTTAAGCCAGATGCTATGGCATTCACAATTTTGAAAGAGGCACCATTGCTAATCATAACTATATACTTAACAATTGCTTAGTTTGGTTACTTAATACCCATAAGCAGGGTAGGGGAACAAAAAATGCATTTCAACTAATCAGAAATATTCAGCAATAATCAGTAGTGTCCCTACCACACATGAACCCCTGACTCTAGGTCCACACATTGCACAATTTTTGAAAAGGCACCCTTACTTATAAAAAATTTTGATTAATACAAATGAGCAGATTTCAGACAATTAATTCATTTTAAGTATATAAGTAGAGCCCTCCCCCCCTCTATGGTATCCCTGATCATGGGGCCTTGAAATTCACAATTCTGGAAGAAAGGTCCTCGCTTATTATAACTATATAAGTAGTTCATCTGCTTAACACCAGGAGCAGAGAAGAAAATTTTCAAAGAATTCATGTATTTTCACTATATAAACAATAGAGCCCCGCCCTAACACCAGAACCCCTGACCCTGGGGCCATAAAATTCACAATTTTGGAAGAGACACTCTTGATTATCATAACTATGTACGTAATTAGTTTATTTAATACACAACATCAGAGAAGAAGATTTTCTAAAGAATTCTATATTTTCACAATATAATCAATAGAGACCCGCCCTAACACCAGATTCCCTGACCCTGGGGCCATAAAATTCACAATTTTGGTAGAGGCACTCTTGCTCATCATAACTGCTATGATATACTTAGTTTGCCCAGGAGCAGAGAAGATTTTCAAAGAATTCATGTATTTTCACTATATAATCAATAGAGAGCCCCGCCCTAACACAAGAACCCCTGACCCTGGGGCCATAAAATTCATAATTTTGGTAGAGGCACTCTTGCTCATCATTACTATGTATTTAGTTAGTTTACTTATTCCCAGGGGCAGAAAAGATTTTAAAAGAAATATAGCATTTACACTATATACTCGTTTTAGCCCCGCCCTAGCACTAGAACCTCGGACCCCAGGGCCATGAATTTCACAATTTTGGTAGAGGACTCAATGCTGATTACAATCATGCAAACAGTTTGACTGCTTGATGCCCAGGAGTAAAGAAGAAGATTTTCAAAGATTGCATTAATTTTGGTGGTTTTGGCCCCATCCCTCTGGCCCCATGGCGGCAGGGTTCATGAAATTCACAATTTTGTTCCCATTCACCCATAGGTTCTTTGTGCTAAATTTGGTTGAAATTGGTTCAGTGGTTGCAGAGAAGAAGCTGAAAATGTTCAAATGTTAACGTACGACGCACGACGACGGACGAAAACGGATAGCAATAGGTCACCTGAGTTTACTCAGGTGACCTAAAAATTATATTATTGAAAAGGTCCACATCGGCCAAAGCATAGTCAACAGTACTAGCTCCATTAGGTTTGTAACAAGTATAATTACCAACAGAATCACCAACAAATCGACCATTCAAAATACGAACTTGTGAGGCAATGCAAAAATCTAGTAATTGTCTACCCTGAGCATTAAAGACTCTGTCCACTGAGTATCTAGGAATATCATGATCAACATAATAGTTATCTGGTAATAGGTCTTCCAAGTTTGTTGATAAGCAATTATCATTAACAATACAATCATTATGATCTGAAATTCTTGCATTTAAATCTCCAAGGATAAGAATATTGCAAATAAAATTTAGACAAAATTTTGGATACTTCAATTTCAAGTTCAGAAAAATCATCATTGTAGTAGACAGAGTTCACAGGTGGAATTTAACAAGCACACACATAAAGATCTTTTGAAAAATTAAAAAAAAAAGTTTTCTCTAGTTTCAACCATAATCTATTTTCTAAAGATGTTGCATCTTTAATTTCAGTTATCCCTTTATGTAATATAGATTTATATGCAATGATAATTCCACCACTAAATCTCTTTTTTTTTTCTTCTTTCTACATTTTTGCAAAAATATTATGGTATATCAGGATCAGTACCTTTCCAAGTTTCAAGAAGTATATTTATGTCATGTTTCAAAAATGCTTTTAAAAAATCGTCATTGCATTGTCTCCCAAGCCTTGAAAATTCCAAGATGACATAAATAAATCATGTATGTACATCATTTATCTTAAATATTATTTAGTACAGTATGGCACAATCATGAAACATTGGAGTATCTAATAAAATGATGTAGTAACTAATAATACACTTTCAAGTGTGGAGAAACTAAGAAGTATTGTTATCAATAAAGAACAAGCAATAATACAGTAAATACATGCACACTCCCAGTGTACAAATCTTGCACATAATTTTTTTTACCTAGCTTAACATATATATAGGAAAAGTGAAAAAATTCTGAACAAGTCTATTACTAGGTAAGCTGTTTTCTGAGTAGGAAAAAAGAAATATTTATTACAAGTAACATTATGTGCATGCTACGTTTACTGTTTATAAGTAAAATACATGCTTTGTTGATCAATATAACGTTAAATATAGTACGTATATGGTATACATTCATGTAATTCATGTATATATGTAGGTCATAGCCTCATAGCCATATCTTTTTAGCTACAGCATATGCACAACTCATAATTATGGATTAATTATAGTCCAGATCCAAAGTTAACCTTAACATTCACACATTAATATGGTTTGGAATACTGTTTGATTCACGATAGTATGAGCCCCGTGCACAACTCATAATTATGTATTAATCATAGTCCAGTCCCAGAGCTAACCTTAAAAGTTGCACATTAATATTGTTTGGAATACTGTTTGATTCACGATCGTATGAGCCCTTCTTCACACCATTTTCCCAGAGTTTTGATAGAAGTTTGGAGACCTTCCAGTCCAGGTTTGTGGCAATGAATTTTGACGATGTTGGTAGGGGAAGGAACAAAATCTGTTAAAGGATGATGCGAATAAATATCATCCGGTGTTCCTCTCCTAATCTGTTCTGTTCTTGAGTGTTTTCTTTCGAACGTGTTAAACACCTAATCATTCTTCACACTAATTATACGATTCACAACTCCGTTAATATTTTTCACATAATGACGAATTCCACTGTGTCTATTTAGATGTATGCCATCAAATAAATGGATGTGGGATATGTTGCTATGGCTTAGATATCCTAAGCTCTTCTCTGCACACAGATTCTCTCCTTGAATCATACAGCCTAGACTAGGCTGGATTTCGAGGAAGCGCGCATCCTCTAAAATTTCATTGCTCCATAAATAGTTTTGTACAAACTTTATGCATGAAACTTAGTAACATCCATAAAATCTTGGTAATATTTCATTTACAACTATCTCACTCTCCGGTAGAAGTTGTTGTGTCTTCAGTATCAAGTCTTCAAAATCTTGAATAACATCATCTGGATCTTTATATTCAAGATCATTGGATCCAACCTGAAATGTGATGACCTGTAAGTGAGCTTTCACTTTTCCCTCCTCTAAGAATTTCATTGCTCCATAAATAGTTTTGTCTCTAACTTCTAAGGGTTGTTACTTTGGTATTCCTGTATTTGTAGAGAAGTTTTGGTTTTAAGTCCCGTATAATTGAACTTCCCACTATCATTTTCATGATTTGCCTTCTCAGTGGGTTGTGTCAGAGATAACAGGTTCTGCCTCTTTGGAACAGAGTGGTCGCGATCGTAACTAATCTCATCATCACAGGAAACATTATGAACCTTAGTGTCTACTTGATTTATTTCCCCCGTACTTTCCTTTTCCTGTGAAGTTTTCTGTGCTGTTAATTTTGCTGCCTCATCAAGCTTGTTTTCTAAATTGTTCACTTTTAGGTCAGATACTTGTATTCTAATATCTGACTGTCATTAAGAATTGTAGATTGGCTATCTTCGAGAATTTTGGGTTGACTCTCATTTAAATCTGCCATATATTCACTTTCATCTATAGCTGATTTATCGGACAAACTATCCTCCAGGTTGGGCATTTTTAGAGAGGGCAGTTTTCTGATTTTTTTTTTTTTTTGTCAAACAGTTTTTGGGAGTTACCATAGGGGCTTGTCTTCCGGATTGTTAAATGTAAAATAAATTTTAAAAATTTTGAATCTTCTTTAAATACACTTAAAAGTTGTTAAAATAAAGATCCTGACACTTTCAGGCAAGAAAAACCACGTTTAAAAAAGACGTACCACACCTATATACATAAACTCTATAAGGGACGCAAGCTCCCATCTTGGAAAAAATACCCCCGCCCACTTAAGCGCCTGTTTCTGGACTCTAAACCATTAATTTATTTCGGTATCATGGCTCTGTCCCTTACAGTGATGATTTTCCTAAATGTTGATACGATTGTCAGTCATGAACACACGTTTAATCAACAGTAAACGGATACAATTTCTTCGATTTGAGTTCATCTCGCTGAATCGACCCAAAAAGAACGGAAGTTGACAAAATTGCAAGGGCAGATAATGATTGTATAGGGAAAACTCAGAGGGTAATCGGAAGCGAATGGTAAAACTAACACCCAAGGATTTCCAGCTTCGCGGAAAAAAATGTTTACCGACAAGAAAAAGACAGTTAAAAATGATAAATACGTGCTAAAGTTTGGTTTCACAGGCTAAATTGTCATTGGGAAGACTCATTGTTACATAATTTAAAAGCGCGCTATATGCTATACCACGATTATCGCCCTTGCGTCGTTACCATGCAACCATGTCAACTTCATTTCAGCTGCATCTTGCCTCCGCCGCCATTTTTGAAAATAAAGTAACCCCCTTCATTATCCTCATATCACAGGGTACTAAAAATATTTACCAAGTAAACAGCTATATATACATATAATATACAATTATAGCCTTTTGATGAGGTCAATCCCTAGATATATAGACCTTAGAGAAAGCATATCGACCGAGCACTAAGTGCGAGCTCGATATGCTTTCTCTAAGGTCTATATATCTAGGGATTGTACTGAATCAAAAGGCTACAATTGTTTTATTATTTTTTTTTATTAGTTAAATCCTTCCTTCTAATACTCCGTACCTTCTCATATAAGGCATTGTTATATGTCATTTGCATCATGACGTCACAGTAATGAAAATGCAAGCTGCCGAATCTGTTTTAGAAACATCCAGTTTATAAAGACTATTGTGACGTCAGCCTATTGTTGCTTCACAGATGAACGTTTGCAATTCAAGAAACAGCAGGTTTATAATTTTTTAAAGATAGAAACATCCAGTCTATACTACTTTCTATACTTGATCATGTGATCTAGTTTGAGCCAATCAGATAAGCGGCAACAATAGAGAAAAATAATGCTTTACGTTCGGTGTGAACGTTGGGGCGAGCGCGGTTATACCATAAACAAGATGTCCAGGGGCCACATCGCTCAGCTGTGCAACTAGCTAGAAAAGCAAAAATCAGTTCAGTATTGAAAAGTTTAAATTAATTATAAAAGTGGGTTCGAGTGAAGGAGGGGTGGTGGTATTTGATTGATTGATTGTATACTGTTTAACGTCCCTCTCCAGAATATTTCACCGATATGGAGACGTCACCATTGCCGGTGAAGGACTGCAAATTTAGGCCTATGCTCGGCACTTACGGCCTTTGAGCAAGGAGGGATCTTTATCGTGCCACACCTGCTGTGACACGGGGCCTCGGTTTAAACGGTCTCATCCGAAGGACCGCCCCATTTAGTCGCCTTTTACGACAAGAAAGGGGTACTGAGGACCTATTCTAACCCGGATCCCCACGGGGCGGTGGTATTTGAACAAACAAACTAAATCTACACTTCCTTAGAAAGTTTTTGAATAAATATGACACATAATGACTTTGCTGTTTATAAGATGAATTTTTTTTTATTGATATAGCCTTTATATTCCTTTGTTATGTTATGATCTACTTTAATGGCTCCTCTATTCTCTTGATTGATCATGATTTGAACAATGTTACCTTCTAAGAAGCTTTTAAATTGATGATCAATCATAGCTTTGTGAAGAATTTTAATTTTCACCATGTATTCCTAGCAAAACCTTGATCACCCATTGTGGTCCCACTCTATCCACAGGGGTCATGATTTGAACAAACCTGAATCTACACTACCTGAGGATGCTTCCATATAAGTATGTCCAATCACAGCTTAATTGTGCTCGAGAAGAAAAAAAATTTAAGATTTTTTCTATGTAATCCAACTTTCATCACCCATAATGGCCAAACCCTTGCCCAAGGGGTCATGATTTGAATAATTTGAATCTACACAACCAGAAGATGCTTCCATATAGCTATGACCAATCACGGCTATGCTGTCTTTGAGAAGACTTTTTATAAGATTTTTCCTATTTATTACTATGTTAAAACTTTAATCCCCTATTGTGTCCCCTACCCCCGAGGGCCATGAATTGATCAAACTTGAATCTACATTCTTAGAGGATGCTTCCTTTTAACTATGACCAATCACGGCTTTGCTGTCTTTGAGAAGATTTTTAAAAAGATTTTCCCTATTTATTCCTATGTTAAAGGTTCCTTCTCTATAAGGCCATTTTCCGGCCTACGATAAAATCACTTTAAAATGTAATTTTATATAACTATAATCATTCTAGTTCATGATTTTGATGTTTGTTTTTCAACATCGAATTCATCTAAGTCACGTGATTTAGAGATAAAAAATGGCTGTCAGTTAAAGAAAAAATGAGGGTAGGTCTATTTAAATCAAGTTTCTATGCATGTTTCTGAATGTAAATGATCAAAAATTGTTTATTTATGTCGGAAATACATCAGACCTAAGTAATAAATTCGAAGATTTTTTAAATTTAATGTTTAAGATATTTTTTATGACAAGAATTCGAATGCATCCACATTTTGCTTATTTTGAACTTAAATCTTTACGGAATTCACACTGTATGGTGCTGGAAAAAGTTTGATTTGCAATTTATTGAAAAGTATTATATCATGTATAATTATATTGTAATTGTATATCATTTCTATGGATGTGGTACTTATTTTACGCATAAAATAACCATGTTAGAAATTAGGTTTCTAAGTTTCTATTGAACTCTAAAAGTTATGTATCAAATGTTGAAAGCAGTGAATGGATTTCGATTGTGATTAAATAAAACTGAAGTAGTAATTAAGAAAAGAAATTCAAAAATTTCAAAAAAATAAAGAATTAACAATAAGAATATCAATGCAAGAACATGTTGACTATCCATATACATGTAAATAGTCAATACATATAACTCAGATCGGTTGCATTAGAATATACATCTCTAAGTAAAATGAAATAGCGTCATAAAATGGCTTTGCTTTTATTCAATTACTCGTGCTGCACGATATATTCAATTAAAAATGCCTTCTAAACTTTATGTATTTACATGTATAAAAGTTGAGAACCCCCCTCGTGTCTAATGGCACAACATGAAATGGAGCAGAATTTTATCCCAGGCACAAAATGGACTCTCAGGGTTTAATGCTGCTTTCCCACTTTTGAAATCTGTAGGTTAAATTCAGTCTCTTTCCCAGTGCAGCGTCAAAAACTTGTTTAACACGGATAGTGACAGTTCCCTACCTAGGCCTTAAGGTAGGTCGCGGGTTTACTGCATAAAAATCTTACGAGAAAACATATCCTGAAAATTTGATATAATGTTCCTGAGAATTTACAGCGTATTATCTGCAATTTTTATAAAATTTGCCTACGTAGTTTTAATGCTATATTACTATAAACGCGGTATTGTTATTAGTACATTTTTTACGCGTTACTATTGAAATATATGGAAAAATGACGTCTTTAAGTCATTTTTGTGAAAATAGTTTCTTTTAAAAAGGTTGGATAACTTTTTAAAGACGTAGACGAATTAGTCAGGAATTTCAAAATGTCAAGATGAGGTAAAATCAAAACTATTGATATAAAAAAATCAATATGTCTTCTCGCTAGATTTTTCGCTAAAAAATTTCAAAGTTTCCTTTTACATTGCTGAAATGTTGCTTTTATGGCGTTATTTATGTCTACAACGTCATTTGTTGAACGTAGTAACGTTTACCTTACGAATATAAATATTTTGACATTTGGAATATGCAAGATCTAAAAGATGTCATTTAACTAATTGCAAAAATATATTAGGATGACCAGCAACTTATTTTCACTAGTGTTTTTTGAAATTCATATTCTGATCACAGAGTCAGAATGAACGGTAAAACATTCCTCGTGCATGAGAATTGACATGCAACGACAACACCGCGAGTGATAAAATATTAGTTCGTGTATTTTTAGGAAATTCAAGGTGAAAAGGATTTCAGGCATAACACATAAATTTGATCACTTTATTAAAAAAAACGGTAAAGAAAAAAACTTCCAGATACTGGGGAAATTAGCCGGGGGGAGGGGGGAGGGTTACTTGCAATTTTCTTTCTATATTAGACGCAAGCTAGTATATCGGCCTAACTCTTAAACATTTGTTAATTTCGAATTCTCTTAATCAAATTTACATACACAAAATGTAAAATACATATACTTGCATTGAGCTTTTACACTTAGACTAGAGCTTTTGTTTTAAAACTTTTAATTACAGAAAAAAAGATACTTGTAAATTGTTTTCAGTGTCATATACGTCTTACAGTTCAGGTGTTGGTATAAATTTGGATTTTGAATGCATTTCACAATTTATTAGCCAGTAAAACAAGGCGACTACACGAGATTTAAAAACATTATAACCAAACAATACTTAATAATAGTGATGATGATAATAAGAAAAAAAGAGGAAAGTACATGTATTAAATTAAATGCGTTTTTAGTGTTAAGGATTGATTCCATCCTGAAAATTATACGCATATTTTCGTCCCGGCTTTGATTAGCAGTCATGATGCAATACGCATGTTTTATTTATGACAACTTTCTTTCTGCATACCCCTGAGTTGCAAATAATGTGCGCATATTCCATGATGCGCGCTAAATAAAATATGCAACCCCTCAAGTTTTCCGCTATTTTTTTTTCAACAATTTTATTTATGAAAAACAACTTTAAAATCTTTCTGCATACCAATAACTTTCACGCTAACTTATTTTGTTTTGATGCTGATTGACTTTTAGCAGTTTAGTAATACTTACTAATGATTTCTTTTCATTTTTAAAAATTTTATTATACAATTAAATATTGTATAAATCAACAATTTTAATTATTTTGAATTTCATTTTTTTTCAAAGAATATTATTAAAAACTTATATTTATTCCTCTCACGAAACATTTGATATATATACTTCTCAACACAACCTATAGTTGTAGTGGTACTTGATCTACACGAGTGCGATAGAGCAATTGCACTCATAGCAGTAACAATTGCGTCTATAGTCCTATGAATGCAGTTAGTGCTTACATGATCATAGTGGGAGAGAGCAGTGGATATGCAAATATTTCTAATGATTTCTTTCATTTGGTATTGTATTTAATTTTTCCTAGGGCATTACATATAATCACATCAGAGTTCAGACTGAAATTTAATTATAAAATATGTACGAGGTATTGTATTTAATTTTTCCTAGGGCATTACATATAATCACATCAGAGTTCAGACTGAAATTTAATTATAAAATATGTACGAGGTTTACGTACATTAGCATGCACTTTTTAAAATCTACTTGATTCATAGAGACTTTGAAGTCATTTGCAGAGGATTAAGTGGGAAACAACGCAACGTTGCCTTTGTGACGTAACTGACGTCATAATCACATGTGCAAAAACAGCCGCTCGAATCGTCGAAATTGTGTACAAAAGTTGATGACAAAAGCAAACCCGCGACCTACCTTAAGCATTTAAAATAAATGTCATCGGTCTTTTGGATATTATCTTCTTTTCTTTTTTTTACATAAAAAAGGGTCCCGTCCTGCGTTGGGCTTTGGTTATTAATGCAACTATGCATAAACACTTGACCTTAAGTGGATGATTTCTTTATCTGGTTGAAAAATCCTTAAATGGGGTAAAGCAACATTCATTTATCAATCACATAATACATTTAGGAATCCCCCTCCACTTTAAGACCGCGGAACATTAACTGGCAAAATTGGAAATATACAGCTTACGTCATTTTTATCTGTTACAACCAAAACATTCAGTGATAGACAACGAAATGGGCGGGTACAATTCGACGCGGACGTGTGGAAAACATCGGATTGAAATTGCAGATCTTAATTCATTTTCCATCCACTTGAGCTGTTTTCAACGCAAAGAGTGAATGTATGATCCAAAAATCAACTATATTTCAACTCCCAATTAAATTGTTTGAAGTTCACATTAGTATGAGAGATCATACAAGACAACGATTATTTTTCAGGATATATTTGATTCTAGAAGGGGGGGGGTTAAAAAATTGTCGAGTCAGGTCATGGTTTAACATGACAATATATTTTATTTTTAGGATTATAAGAGTGCATGAGTTTTATACTTATTTTCACTGAAAACTGTTGGACATCTTTATTTAAAAATCGTTCACCCCCCCCCCCCCCCCCCCCCCCCCCAACACAAAGATATACATATATTTACCAAACAGAAATGAAATATTTGTCCCTTGAATATTTATTCATTTAAAGCACTGGACCAAAAATAATTCAAACTGTACCAAAATTGAAATTATTTGCCTTCTGGGTAAATCAGTAATAATGTGCCTTCTAGCGTAGCTGAGGTGGATTGAAAATGAATTTCGATCTGCAATTTCAATCCGATGTTTTCCAAACGTCCGCGTCGAATTGTACCCTCCCATTTCATTGTCTATCACTATATGTTTTGATTGTAACAGATAGAAATGACGTAAGCTGTATATTCCCAATTTTGCCAGTTAATGTTCCGCGGTCTTAATAGTTTATTTTCTAAGACAGGACTAATGTTATCGTACTTATGTCGATGATATCAAAGAAGTGTGATGAATAGATTGAGTCCTCTTAATATTAAGACCCAGTTAACAAAATATGGATCAAATGATACGAGTACTTGTACGGAAGTGTCCATATAAAAAATCTGTGTGTACCCGTACGAAAAAAGTCTATAATACAAATAATAAATACATGTTACCGATTCAACAAAGATTGCTTTTATCATTTCTAGAACATATACAGTACTCACAAGGAAATACAAAGAATATTTGCATTACTCATAACGAAGTTCAAAGAAGTAACATATATAGATATACTAAACTATCATGATAAATATAAGACATTTCAAAGAAACGTCTCCACTTGTAATTTCATGACATCCAGTCTTCTCAGTCCTTTGATTTTTAGATTTTTAAGTAAAAAGTCCCCTTTTTAAAGTAAATATGCTTGGCTGTAATATACCTTAGTAAATCAACAGAAAATTGTAATATAACCAAAAGTTTATAAAAAGAAATAATCTACATAAGCTGATATCCTTCATTGTGAGTAGTTAGCTTTTTCTGCAAATATCGTAAAAATGAAGTGAAAAGTTTTTATTTAGATGTCATAACCACCTTTAACCAAATTCATAATATGGTAGTCACTTTTTATGTTTATAAGAAATTTACATGCAAATTTTGGTCTTGGTTAAAGGTGGTTATGACATGCGTAGGAGTTATCTAACAAAGCCACCCTCTTGAGTTTTCCCATTACTCTAATGCTAATACGGACCGATAGTACCTTACTTTGTGACCCTATATCATTAAAAATACTATTGTATCATTAACCATCCAACATTTATCATTAAATTGGAACAAAAGTCTAATGATTCATGCAATTTTTAAGGGAAAAAATACTATCTGAAAATTTGAAGTCATTGTAGGCCGCAAAACGGCCTTATAGAGAATGATCCTTTAATCCCCTATTGTGTCCTCCACCCCCGAGGGTCATGAACTGAACAAACTTGAATCTGCACTTTCAGAGGATGCTTCCAAATAACTATGACAAATCACGGCTTTGCTGTCTTTGAGAAAAAAAAAATTTCAAATGTATTCTTAGCGTAAAAGAGATCTAACTGTGAGAAAAAGACAGTGTTGACAATCTAAGAAAAATAGGCGATCGTGTTACAAAATTTGATGGCATGAATTTCTCAGGTGTTTTAAACAGATTTGTGGGATCGATGAAGGCTCAAGAGAAGTCAAGTGTGCCCCATATTTTCTCGTAAAATCAAAAATGGCGGCGGCGCACTTGTAACACAACGTACCGTACCTCTACATATTCGCAAATTTTAATGCATGGAAAATAAATAAGATTTTACATGTCTGTGTAATTTATATTCATTTTTTGGCTTCAAAAGTCAAAAGCAGTAGTGAGTTTTGGGGCGCCGAAGATGAATTAATATGAAAAAATACGCACAGAATCAAGTCAGGGACAAGATTTAGTATATATTTTATTCGTAAACGGGAAGAGTCCTGTTACTCAAAATATATCTGATGAAAAATGCTTTCATATACTTCAGTTTAATACAGCACATGTTTTATTTCAAACAATGGAGAGCTATATAAAAGACCGAAAATCCAGCCGTATCATGTAAATAAAAAACTTAAATGAATGTCGATGATAGCATAACCGGTGACATAAACCGTGCTCGTAAACAAACCATACAATGAATAATGGAATTGCTGATAAACAGTATCATAGTCCTACTCTACCTCTTTGCAAACTGAAATTTTCTTTGAAATATTTTTTTATAATATAATTCTGGTTGTAACGCTGTATTTGATTGGATAAAAAATTTTACTTTATATCGTATAAAATGGGTTGCCTACGTCACAATGACTTGCGTCAAAAACGTATCAATCCGCCTGACGTTACATTCAAATTTTGTACAAATTGAAGTCATTTTGTTAGAACAATCATCTTTTTTTCTTACATCAAATGAATGAAAATTAAATTATAAGCAATGAATTTAATAGCTACCCATTTTATACGGTATAAACTGGGTTGGAACAGTTTACGCTTTTTTTTTTTTTTTTATAAACCGCTTCGCGGTTTATAAAGCGTAAGCTGCCCCAACCCAGTTTATACCGTATAAAATGGGTAGCTATTAAATTCATTCCTTAAGGTCAAGATCTAGTAAATGAAAGGTGCCTACAGATTCATCAAATTTGAGAAATAAATTCCTTTATTGATGCTTTACAACTTTAGCTTGGTCAAATAAGGTATTTCGGGGCATAATTTATAGGTAAACAAGATGAAAAACTTTAAGTTAAACTGTCATTTTCAATGAAAAATTAAGAAAACCAGTCATGAATATGGGAGTTTTTTTCATATTCGACAGAGGAAATATATTCAGATTGCCTACAGTCTCACAGAAAACGGTAATTAGTATTTTCATGGCCTCTTCTTTCAACCAATATCAAATTTAATGTAAGTATCCGGTTTACTTTTCGTATGATTTTAAATTGAATGTCATGAAAATACCATATTTTCTACATAATTCTGCTAAAGCCGTTAAGTACGGGAAAAAAGAAAGTTGATATTGATTATGACGTCACAATATGTGTATATTTTTCTAATCTTTAACGTGGAACCTACGTCATATGACATCATAACTAGTGAATGTGTTTACCCTGTGCTAGATCCATTATGACGTCATAATTAATTCAATATCACTTTTTCCCGTACAGCTTCAATAGAAATGGTATAAAATAATGCATTTTGAAATTCACAGAATTCAATTCATACATGTTTTGCCTATAATGCTCAATGACAATATATGACAATATATTTCTGGAATTAGAGAAACCTGTAGGCACCTTTCATTTACTAGATCTAGACCTTAATTTAGTTGAAAAATCCAAGACTATCTTGTGAAATGAAATTAAAATGTACTGTGTGAACCTCAGGGTCCACGCAAGAATCATAAATTTGTTAGAGTGCAAGAAAATCAGGTAACCTTGATTACCAGATTGACACAGATTTCAATGATCTTTCCATTCCTTATCATGTTCGATGTACATACATCTCTGAGTCACTTACGGTGTAGGTATTAATTTTAACAAATAACACATCATAGCTGTGTTAGAGCTTAGCCATCTGCAGCTTTGTTAATTGCATATTTCATGATTGATTAAAAATGCTTCAATCTAATAAAACATCAAAAATAAATCATTCTTTAGACTATAAAATTCTAAGTGAAACATGACACTCAGCAATTTGTTGTAAATATATAAAATTGAAATGAAAAACTACAAATATATCCATAGGACATGAATGCCCCGCCGAGGATATATTAGAAAAGCAACATGAAAATTTGTATTAGTGTAAATTTTGATCAGAATATCTTGAATAGTGATGCACTTGAATTGCTCACATTAGTATGTATCAGCATATGAAGTTTGACACTAATTTCATTAAAGTGAGGTCAAGGTCAAAGGATATGCCAAGGTCAAAAACTGTTAATTCAGTTGAAAAGCTCTTATCAGAAAGTATCAGCATATGAAGTTGAAAAAATATTATTAATGGTTTCTTTAAAACTGACTTAAATACAAATGGATAAAAGTGAGGTCAAGGTCAGATGAACGGTCAAGGTAAAAAACTATACACTTGATATGCTTACCTCAATATCTATCAGCTTATGAGGTTTGACACTAATTTAGGAAAAGTGAGGTCAATGTCAAAGCAAAGGTCAAGGTCAAAACTATTGATGCAGTTACACATCTCTCATCAATATGTATCAACATATGAAGTTTGATAAAAATATCTAGAAATGATGTCTTTAATTAAAACTGACTTAAACACAATTTGATAAATGTGTGGTCAATGTAAAATAGAGGTCAAGGTCAAAATTGTTGATGCAGTTGAATTGCTTACATCAGTTTGTATCAGCATATGAAGTTTGACACTGATTCAGGAAAAGTGAGGTCAAAGGTCAAAGCAAAGGTAAAAAATATTGATGCAGTTGCAAATCTATCATCAATATGTAACAGCATATGAAGTTTGATAAAAATATCTTGAATGGTATCTTTAAAACTGAGCGAAACACTAATTAAAGGTCAAGGTCAAAGGAAAGGTCAAGGTCAAAAATGTTGATGCAGTTGAATAGCTCACATCAGTATGTATCAACATGTGAAGTTTGATAACATCATCTTGAATGGTATCTTTAAAACTGAGCGAAACACTAATTAAAGGACAAGGTCAAACGAAAGGTCAAGGTCAAAAATGTTGATGCAGTTGAATAGCTCTCATCAGTATGTATCAACATGTGAAGTTTGATAACATCATCTTGAATGCTATGTTTAAAACTGAGCTAAACACTAATTCAAGAAAAGTGAGGTCAAGGTCAAAAAATGTTGATGCAGTTGCATAGCTCTCATCAATATCTATCAGCATATAAAGTTTGATGAAAATATCTTGGATAGTTTCTTTGAAACTTAGCTTTGAACAGAGCTAAACGCAAAGTGTGACGGAAGGACGGAAGGACAGGACGTAAGGTCGGAAGACGGACATGACAAACACTATATGCCCCGGCCATATTCATGGCGGCGCATAAAAAAAATTATACAAGGTACACATGTATAATAAGTTTTTATCATATTATACAATATCAATTTAGTTTTAATTATACACTGTATTTTGAAACATAAATTTGTTTTAATTACATTATACCAATTGAAAGATCTTTATCTTGAAAGTTAGACTAGCCATCATGCAAGATCCGGCCTTTCTTTTGCCCAACTCCCTTGAGATTAAAGATAACAGCTGCTTGATCAGAGATGCTCTACCAATAGCTCCTGACAATAAACTCGATAATTTCTCTCTAATTTGGCATGCAAATTTCTGCTATTAAATCTTCTTGAACAGTACTTGATAATTATACCCATGGGAGAAACTGAATTTCTCTAATATCATTAACATTTGTTACAAATTGCTGTCAAGTATATGATGAAAAAATAAGTTTTTACTTGATTTAACATTTTTTAAATAAGGTTACAACTTTATTTTTACTTTTTATAGGTTTATGAAATTAAAAATTTAAAAACTTTTTTTTTTATTTTACTAAAACACAGTGTCTTTGAAATAGGTCGCGACACACCTTCTACCAAAGATCTATATATTTGCCAAGTTTGATAGTTCTAGGTCTAATAGTTTTCCAGTTATGACTTAAAGGTCAGAGCGACCTACTGTTTGTAGGCCTTTCAACTGCCGCTAGCGTTCGCTGTTATGAACGATAACTCACTGCTGAAACTTGTTTAGAGCAGGCCCGAGATATCGAACTGTTTACACGCAGCTCAGATTTTAGCATTTCCCAAGTGTTTCTTTGCTGTCAGTAGAATGCAGTGGTTTTAAAATTTAGTACCAATGTTAAACTTATTTACTGTGTAGTTGCGGACACCGTTTTACTACATATCATTAAAATTTTTAATTAAAATAAAAAGTGAAATCGACCCTCCTTTTTAGTTCTAACCTGATTAAATTTTTATACTCGGTCGTTCCCCTTCGTGCTTAACAACACAAATAAGATGATCAATTGTTGCATTTACTTGTAAAAATATATATATGTATATAGGAAGCGAAAATGCGCGAACATAAAAACATGACATTATATTTTCTCCTTCATAACAATCGTCAAAGAGAGTTAAAAATATTGAATATAGTCTTTTCCCCATTCATTTGCCTCTGTTATTTCAGGTAGAGTGAAGACATTCTCCTTCTTTTGGTCAACACTTTTGTGTAGAAAACAATGTAAGGAACCCTTTTGTGTACATAACAATACCAATGCTGAAGCAGCCTATATGTCATTCCTATGGTCATTTTTCACACCTGAGTTACCTGTCCTTAAAACACAACTTCATAAAAGTCAATTATGAATTATTAATTTTTTTAATGATTTAATTACAAGTATGCATACGTCATTATCTTTTTCGATATTTTCATTACCTATAAATCTATCTATGCAATGTTTTTTACCATATGTGCATCTTGAAAAATTAGTTGAAAGGCCTACTGTTTGTGCGCGACACACCGTCTACCCAAGAAGTATCAGTTGACAAAGTTTGATAATCCTAGGCTTAATAGTATAAGTCATGAGCCGGACACGAATGGACAGACGGACGGACGGACATGAAGCCTATAACATAATACGTCCCGCGTATAAAGATTATCCAAGTTTCGCAGTAATGCCGTAAAGAGCCTAAATTTATTATATACAACAAATGTGACCGTAAAGTAGCAGTTTTGATTATTTTAGCTCAGTTTGACCGATTTTTCTTGAACAAAGATTGAAATTTAACTTTATTCTATTCCTATTTCGTTTCATTAAAATATCAGTTTTACATTTAACAGGAAAATAGTTTAAGGTAAAATCAAAACGGGAATTCACCAAACAGAAGTGAATGAATGTTAAAAATAGTCAGAAATATGAAATCCAATACCTAATTGGTCTCTGTCATTGCGAAAATCAACTGTGCCGTCTGTTGCCCCAGTTGCATCGGCTGTCCCAGTTGCCGGTATTAGGGTGTGTTATAAGTTCACCCCGACTTCTTCGAGGTGAGCTTAATTATAGTATGAGATTTGTCTACTTTTTTTATATACTAGCATTATGATTAATTTGATAATGAACTTTGAAGAAATATCTTGGGTAAATATACATTACTCATTTTCAATAACTATTTTCTGCATCCGATCATAGGACTACCTTGAATATATAAATGACATAAAGAGAGACTGATGGTTACTCATTTTATTAGAAACAACATCCTTATCAATCGCACTTATCAATTTTACCACATTCACAAATGTATGTTGTTCCGCGTACTGAAATCCACTTACCTTACCTTCAAAACATCCTCAGTGTCAAACCAGTAATTACTTTAATTTGTAAACTAAAGTATCTGTGGCCATCTTACAAGTATATGTAACAACATAATTTTAACACACCTATGGTTTTTGTTACTCAAGTTCATGTTAAGTCGTCTTCTGTATACAGATATACCATTATTTAATAATAACCAAAGAAGTAAACAAACAAAAGAAAAAAAATAACAAAATCTCGCTCCACAAATAAAAAAAATATAATTAGAAAGTTACTAAGCACATTGTAATAATTAATCATGTCATGAATGCTGCGCACCAGCAAGAACTTTTCAGTTAGTTAATCAAACGTAAATTTATTAAGGAATCACTGTCTAGTTAGTAGAGTATGCCAGGGCATCAATGATAGTTAAAACGTGGGATAATTTGCATTACGGGCGAAGCCCGTTATGCATAAATAATCCCCTTTCAACCAATTGTTGATGTCTCTGGCATATTCTACTATCTAGACGGTTACTCTTTATATTTCCATTTCACGGTAAAATGACGGTGAAGTTTCGGGTCTTTCGGATATGACCTTAAAAACGTAGGTCCCATGTCACGGTAGGCGTTGGCACGATAATGAACCCTCTCTGCTCAGTGGCCCTAAGTGCCGAGTATAGGTCTAAATTTGAAACCCTTCACCGTCTCTATATGAGTGAAAAATTCTCGAATGGGACGTTATCGCAAATATCACTTGAAAGTATAAGCTGCAGCCGAAATAGCGTTGCGCTGAGTGATGACACAATTGGATTTGACAATGGAGCAATTTGAATCACGGGTTTCATTCTATAAAACATGCATTTTAATTGGTTGATTAGGACCCGCCCACTCTCGTACAGTATCCTTTGTCTATACAAGAGGCCCAGGGCCACATCGCTCACCTGAGCAAATCGGCTAGGAAAAAGCACAAATCAGATCAGAACTGAAAAGATTACTGAGAGGGGGGGGGTTGTATTTTAATACTACTTGAGAATGCCTTCATATTAATACAGCATATGACTGCTGTTCTTGATAAAAAGATTTTTTAAAAAACATTTTTTTTAAACATTTTCTTCCTATATATTACTTCGTAATAATTTGAATTTGATTCCCCATTGTTTCCTTCCCTACCCCAAAGGGTACTCATGATTTGAACAAATTTAAATCTTCAATACATGAGGATGCTTACATGTCAATGAATAAACATAGCTTTTCTGTTCTTGGGATTTTCCCCTTTATTTTTCTATGTAAAATGTAATCCACCATTGTGGCCCCATCCTATCCCTGGGGGTTATTATTTGAACACACTAGAATCTACACTACCTGAGGATGATTCCACATAAATATCACTAATCATGGATTTGAAGTACTTGAGAAGAAGATTTCAAAAGATTTCCCTATCTAGACCCATGTAAAACTTTGATCAGCCATTTTGGCCCCACCCTACCTCGGGGGTCAAGATTTTAACTAACTTGAATCTACACTACCTGTATCAATAGTTCTTGAAAAGATTTTTAAAGATTTTTCCTATATATTATTATGTAAAACTTTGATCAGCCACTGTGGCCCGACCCTACCCTAGGGGACATGATCTGAAGAAACTTGAATCTACACTACCTGAGGATGCTTCCACACGAGTTTCATCATTCCTGGCCCAGTGGTTTTTGAGAAGAAGATTTTTAAAGATTTTTTCCTATAAATTCCTATGTAAAACTTTGATCAGCCATTGTGGCCCCACCCTACCCCGGGGGTCATGATTTGAAAAACTTGAATCTGCACTACCTGAGGATGCTTCCACATGAGTTTCATCTTTCTTGGCCCAGTGGTTCTTGAGAAGAAGATTTTTTTTAAATGCCATTAATTTTTCACTTATTCATAATTATCTCCCCTTGGAAGAGGGCGTGGCCCTTCATTTGAACAAACTTGAATCCCCTTCACCTAAGGATACTTTGTGGCAAGTTTGGTAGAAATTGGCCAAGTGGTTCTTGAGAAGTCTAAAATGTGAAAAGTTAACGACGACAACGACGACGACAACGACGCCAACGACAGACAGACAACGGACAAATTTTGATCAGAAAAGCTCACTTGAGCCTTCGGCTCAGGTGAGCTAAAAAACGAGAAAAACGGCCGTGTTTTTCAATCGCAAAAATATGCCCCGGGTGACGTGTATCATTTTAAGTAAACTTCTGCCAGTTCTGGAACAGATTTTATTTGAAGATCATTATACAGGTTACCCACACTCACAATAATATAATAAGGTATTGCATAGTTCCACTAAATTATTCCCTCAGTAAGTAGGGGCTACCACTTGTTTGCCCGTTTTCTACAGCTGTTCTACATGTTCTGTCTTTCTTGGAAACATTTCATGAGAAAGTGGACGGGTCTATATAAAAGAACCAGTCAGATTCTTTGTTGGATTTCGCAATTGTATTTCAGTCAGTGTCATCAGTGTCGTCACTAAAACCCCTGTCACACCGGGGCTGCGTCCTCACGGCGACTGCACGGCGTCCTCAAAAAATGCAAAACGCCGAGATGATCGCAGTAGAGTCTCCTACAGCGCCGTGACAACGCGACGAGATCTCCACTGAACGCCGTAGGGTCGCGTAGGGTCTCCTAGAACGCCAGAGGACGGCGATCACTTTGGGCATGTACAAAGTACGCGTCATGTGATCGGGGTCTGATAAGAACGCAGTAGAAACGTAGTATGATCGCCGTAGCAGCGCGGAAGATCTCCAACAACGTAGTGGGAGCTCCGTACAAACGCCGTGAAGACGCACATGACCGCAGCACGAACGCAGTGATAGTAGACTGCGATTCCAGGGAGACCTCACGGAGATGTCGCGGAGTCCTTGGAGATGTCACTGCGTTACTATCTCGTTTTTACGGCGCTTCTAATGAGATTTATCGTCTTGTGACTTTTCCGACTGCGATTACACGGCGACAGCACGGAGTTGTCACTGCGATCATTGCGCTCCCATGGCGTTTCTACAGCGTCCGTTTGCGATCACAATGCGCATTCACGGCGTTGTTAGAGCGTTGTCAGCCAGCTCACAAAACAAGAGCAGTGGGATCATATTTGATCAGCAATAATTCGAACGTATTTGTTGCACTAGGAGCATTTAAGTGAAAAAAAAATGGAAGAGAAAATTACACCAGAACTTGTTCTGTTGTGTTACTTAAATTTTGTAGAAAACTTCAGTGTGTTTATTTTTTTTTTAACATTCATAATAAAATCAAAGAAAATCTAACAACACATATGAACCGAAAAAATTGAAAAAAGGAGTTTAATCGTAAAACTATTAATAATCTAGTACTAAATTATTTAAATTGAACATTTTTGATTATTAAGAATATTTCTTGGCATGATTAGAAGTATTTTCATCGTGTAACTTGAATCTTTAAACAAAAATGTTTTACATTCCTTCTAAATATATATCAATGAGTATAGAACGCATTGTGAACGTATTGTGAACGCAGCCAGCGCAGTGAGAACGCCGTGAATACGAGGTGAAAACTCCTAACGCGCCGTGAAAGCTCCGCGGAAGCGCAGTCAATCGCCGAGAGATCTCCGTGGGAACGCCGTAGAATGCCGTGAGATCGCCGTAGAATCGTGTCGGTCGCCGTAGGGACGCCGTGACATCTTCATATTATGAAAATTTTAAAGAAATTTGTGCAATTTTCCTGCGATTCCCTGGCGATTTTAAAAATTTAACAACGCCGTAATGACTCTGTGTGAACGCAGCTTGGTGTGACAGGGCCTTTAACGGATCAGTATTTCGGTCGAAGTGTATACTTTCAAGCAAGATTTGCGATAAACAATACAGTGGAGCCTCATTTATCCGGACGCTTTGGTTCCTAGTCAATTTGTCCGGATATGTGAAGCGTCCGGATACCTGAATCACCAGTTAAACAAGACACTATAACATTTGAAAATTCCGTTCCAATGAAAAATCGTCCGGGTACTGAAGCATCCGGATATCTGGGGTCCGGATATCTGAAGATCCACTGTATACAATGAAGCCAGATTTGCGATAAATCAATCCAAAGCTCGTAACGTATTGCTTGACGAAATTTACATGCCGGTTGAATGATCAAGAAAAAAAATTTGATTTTTTTGCATGTATGTTCTTAAACGCCCCTGTCGAGAATATTTCACTAATATGGAGACGCCACTACTTGCCGGTGGACAGCTACAAATTTTGTCCAATATTCGGCACTCAGGGCCATTGAGAAGTGAGGATTCTTTTTCGTACTAGCACCTACAGCGGCACGGAACCGGCTTCCACGTCCTACAGTGGAATTCGAACCCTCATTTTCGAAATCAAATGACTTTAACTTTCAAAAGTTATCACAGAACAAGAGGCCCATGGGCCACATCGCTCACCTGAGAAGCTTTGAACATTACGTTCTTTACCAGATTTCCCCTTGTTATACACATTGTGACCCCACCCTACCCAACTGACCATAATTTAAACAATTTGAAATCTACACTACCATAGGATGCTTTGATTCAACATAGTAAAACTTTGATTCCCCATTGTGGCCTCGCCCTACCCCCGGGGGTGACATGATTAGAACAATTTAGAATCTACACTATCCAAGGATGCTTCCACATAAGTTTCTGCTTTTCTGGCCCAGTGGTTCTTGCGAAGAAGATTTTTCCTATATATTTCTATGTAAAACTTTGATTCCCCATTGTGGCCCTGCCCAACCCCCGGGGATCATGATTTGAACAAATTAGAATCTACACTACCCCGGGATGCTTCCACATAAATTTCAGCTTTTCTGGCTCAGTGGTTCTTTAGAAGAAGATTTTCAAAGATTTTTCCTATATATTGCTATGTAAAACTTTGATCCCCCATTATGGCCCTGCCCAACCCCTGGGGGTCATGACTTTAACAATTTGGAATCTACACTACCCTGGGATGCTTCCACATAAGTTTCAGCTTTTCTGGCCCAATGGTTCTTGAGAAGAAGATTTTTAAAGATTTTTCCTATATATTTCTATGTAAAAATTTGATTCCCCATTGTGGCCCCACCCTATCCCCGGGGGTCATGATTTTTACAATTTAGAATCTACACTACCCCAGGATGCTTCCACATAAGTTTCAGCTTTTCTGGCCCAGTGGTTCTTTAGAAGAAGATTTTTTAATGACCCCACCCTATTTTTGTCTTTTCTTGATTATCTCATCTTGTGAGGGGACTTGGCCCTTCATTTTCACAATTTAAATTCCCCTTCATATAAGGATGCTTTGTACCAAGTTTGGTCAAAATTGGCCCAGTGGTTCTTCAGAAGAAGTCGAAAATGTGAAAAGTTTACAGACGGACAGACAGACAGACGGACAGACAGACGGACGGACAGACAGACGGACGGACGACGGACAAAATGTGATCAGAAAAGCTCACTTGAGCCTTCGGCTCAGGTGAGCTAAAAAACATATAAAAATGGAAATATTAAGCAGTATACAAAAGTGAATAAGTTAATTACCATACCTGTATAAATATTATGCTTGCGTGTAATCATTTCTAGCAATGATAATAAAACAAATGCTTACAAACTTGGTCTTTGATATGGCTGTTACCTACATACATGTACATGTACTTCGTAGCGTGATAATACATCCCCCCCGCTCTTAAAGCAACTGTCTATGATATATATTAGTATATTACAACAGTATGATCTGACAATGACTTTTTCACGAAGTTCATATACATTTTTTTTTCACCTGCAACAAAGAAACAAAAACCCAAGATTCATTTCTATGAGGGTACATTGTAAAAGAGGCCAGTTAACACCCCTTCCCTCACAAACACACACACACACATCCTCACCCTCTAACACAAGGATCACTTTACCAGACAACTGTCTATTTCTCTGTCCGTGTGTTAAACCAGTAATCTCGTCAAATGTAAACTCTTAAGAATATATATGATATTTTCATCTTATAGTGCTGGGTACTGTTTTTGTAGCAATCGGCCCATGGGCCAAATTGCTCAGCTGAGTAAATTTGGTCATGATGTTTTCACCAGATTCTCCCCTTGTAATACCCATTTTGGCCCCCTCCTCCCTCCGGGTTCATGATTTGAACAATTTAGAATCTACACTATCCCTGGATGCTTCCATGTAAGTATCAACTTTTCTGGACCAGTAGTTCTTGAGAAGATTTATAAAGATTTTTTTTATATATTTCAATATAAAACTTGGATTCCCTATTGTGGCCCCATCTTTTTCCGAGGGGTTATGATCTGAACAATGTTGAATCTACACTACTCAGGATGCTTCCACATAAGTTTCAGCATTTCTGACGGATTTTCTCTTCTTCAAAATTTTTCTTATACATGTATATTTAATGAAAAATTGGGTTCTCCCTACCGCCGGGGTCACGATTTGAACATTTTAAAATCTACACTACCCCAGCATGCTTCAACATAAGTTTCAGCTTTTCTGGTCCAGTTGTTCTTTAGAACTTAAATCTAGAGAAAGTCGCCCGCGTGGCGAAGTGGTTAGAGCGTCTCCTTTATTGTCGAAAGTAAGGAGTTAGTCCTTATGTTGCGGGTTTGAATCCCACTGTGGGACGTGGAGACCGGTCCTTAGGATGAGACTGAATAAATCGAGTTATAGGTGCTGGCACGAAAAAGATCCCTCACTGCTCAATGGCCCTAAGTGCAGAGTATAGGACAAAATTTGTAGCTCTCCACAGGCAAGTGTTGGTGTCTCCAATGAGTGAAAAATTCTCGAGAGGAACTTTTAATTAAACAACATACAATTAATCAATCAATGTACCTTGAGATCATGTTGAAAATGTAAAAAAAAATTATAGGACAACAGGTTATCAGTAAAGTTCATTTGAACTTTCAGCTCTGGTGAGTTCAGGACTATGACCTTGCCAAAAATTTCCAAACTGATGATTTCAAATATGTATCATTGCATCAAGACCTTTATTTAAGTATATGTACCATACTCAAGGGTTTAAATTACTTTTTTAAAAACTTAAACCTTGGTCATTACTTTTGAACAGCAGGTAGTGCTTGAACTTTCATGTGTAACCTATGCTTTCTTTGTAGCAAGGCCTGTCTTTTAAATTCCAAAACTTTATAACCTTGTGACTTTGTCTTTTACACACACGATTTTTTTAAATTTAGCCATGAGCTGCCATTCGATGGCATTAGTGTTTCACCGACATATCATGTTTGATATTCGATTTAAAATTGGTATACGTTCTCTGCAGTTTTTCTCACTCCACCTTAATCACTGTTAAATACATTTCTTTCCAAATAAACTACCATTCTTCTTAAACTCTCTGAACATCTACAAGTTATTACAAAAGCTAGACATTTTCCTTCTCAATATTTTTCACTCACATTCTTGAAAGTCGTTTAAGATTTAAACCTGATTTAATGGAGCAGTATACTGGATATGATTTCCACCAACGCTACAATTTATGCCTCTTCAACAGCTTATATAGTATGCACCTTTTTCATCTATATTACAGGCTTTTAATATTCTCACATGAGGCCTATTGTCTACAATGCTCACCTGAATCACCCCAATCTACCTATTGTTTACCAAAGGGTAGAATCAAAAGGATGCAGGCTTACGGAATGAAAATTTTACTAAAATTCAAAAATATATGATTAAGAAGAATAAGCAGCTGCAGACATTCATTAATCTTAAAGTGATGAATAAAGATAAGCCTATTAATTTTTCTGCAGCTGGCTAGATAATTAATCCCAAGGGAATTAATTGCACTTCTCTCTCTCTCTCTCTCTATCCTTTTCTTCTATATTTATAAGAACTGTTTCAGCAATGATAGAATGTGGATATTATCTGACTACCTCTTAATGTATTGTTTTACAAATGAATCATAAAAAAAAATATTGGTAAGCACTAAATATGCCTTAGTAAGCATGCATGGGCACA
Organism: Saccostrea cuccullata; assembly: GCF_032062105.1. Classification (NCBI taxonomy): domain Eukaryota; kingdom Metazoa; phylum Mollusca; class Bivalvia; order Ostreida; family Ostreidae; genus Saccostrea; species Saccostrea cuccullata. The sequence continues at coordinate 191,810 of NW_026927359.1, read as the reverse complement.
TATCAGTGGCGAATATGAGAATCTTGAACACAAAAAATATTTCCAACCCCGAAGGGTGACGGTATATGGTTGGAGACCAAGGGGGAAAGCGGAGAAGCTCTCAGGCTTTATAGTTTTGTAGAAAAAAGTTTTCAACTTAAATCAGCTAAACTTAATGTGAAACTAATGCAATGTCCTACAAAGTAAAACCAATAAATTAATTAATTTTATGTACATGTATATTTTGGTCACTAAAGATGGTAGGGCGGAATCCCCCCCCCCAACCCACCAGTGCACGGGTGTTATACAATGTGTTTACACTTAAAAAAAAAAAAAGGAAAGTTAAAGACTGATAAAAAAAACTTTTGACAATGTTCTTAGTAAGATCAGAAGTTTTAGACTTTTATCCCCCCCCCCCAAAAAAAAAACAAAAAACAAAACAAAAACAAACAAACAAACAAACAATTCTAAATAAAAAAAAAGAATTGCTGCACGACTCATGATATTTGATTTATATAATTACTAGTACCAGATTAAAGTAAACGCCATTGAATTTCGACGTGACTTTAATTCACAGTCGCAGGTCAAGGCTTTGCACGTTTCAAGATTGTCAATCCTTTGCCGCTTAAAGCAGGCGCGTAGCATCGTTTTTGAAAGTGGAGGGGGGGGGGATTTTCAGAGATTTTTTTTTTACTTACCTGTAAAAGTTGACAAGCAAAAAAAAAAAAAAAAAAAAAAAAAAGTGCCCAAAGCCGAAAATCTTATTTCGTGTTGGGGGGGGGGGGGGGGGGGGGTGTCAGGTATAACTTTTTTTTGACAATGTTCTTAGTAAACTTTTTTCTCAGTGATTTACTTTCAGTACCAATTCTAATACTACATTTTCGCTTCATCACTAAAAGTGGTGGTGGGGGGGGGGGGGAACCAGGCTTTCTATTAATTAGTAAGGTTGGGAAAAAAGTTGGGGAAGGGGAATGGTCCCCCCCCCCCCCCCCCCCCCCCCCGTTGCTACGCCCCTGTAAAGTTTTTTAATTTAAAGATACCATTCCCAAATCGCTAAGATCTTCTTCTACGACAATTTTTATTCCCGCCAATTTTAGTGCTTGCGGAACGCGGAAAATACGTTATGCTCATTTAAAGGCCGAGGATACCCTTGTTCGCATAAAGTAATAGTGAATCGACATAATGTAGTAGTGTGAGTTAATACCATAAAGAATTTACATAATGTAATGATAGTTTGACACAATGTAATTTTTGTTTAATTAAATGTCATGATCAGTAAACATAACAAAATGCAAGTTGACGAAATATAATTGTAGAATGTGTAAATGTCATAAAGTGTTGACATAATGTAAAGGAAGGTTTACACGATGCATTAGTAGTGTGGGATAATGTCATAAAGAGTTGACATAATATAATGGAAGGTTGAATTAATGCAGTAGTAGTATGGGTTTATGTCATAAAGAGTTTGGCATAATGTAATGGAAGGTTGACACAATGGAATAATAGTGTGAGTAAATGTCATAAAGAGTTGACATGATGAAACGGAAGGTTGACACAATGTAATAGTAGTGTGAGTAAATGTCAAACAGAGTTGACATTATGTAAAGGAAAGTTCACACAATGCAATAGTAGTGTGAGTAAATGTAAAAAAGAGTTTACATAATGTAATGGAAGGTTGACGCAATGCAATTGTTGTGTTCTGCTATAAGGCAGTGACGGCGTTCCATACATGAATGTAATGACCATTGAGTCCTCTACCAAAATTCTTTACAGAAGATTTTTAAAGATTTCATTAAGTTTAGTGTTTTGCCCCCACCCCTAAGGCCCCAGAGGGGCAGGGACCAAGAAATTCAAAATTTTTGTTTCCCTTCACCCATAGATGCTGTATACCAAATTTGGTGGAAAATTGTTGAGTGGTTGCAGAGAAGAAGCTAAAAATGTTCAAAAGTTTACGACCAATTGATGACTAACGACAAATGAGGACGGACGAAAACAGAGAGCAACAGGTAACCTGAGTGACTCAGGTGACCTAAAAAAGCCTTAAACGTCAGATATTTCGGACTACCTTGTTATATAGAGTATAGAATCTACCCCACCTACCCAGCTCCAAACCGAATGAATTAGGAAAATAAACTTAGCATCAAAAGGATGACTGCACTTAAGGAAACTTAGAAATTGCGACATATTTAATTCTAAAAATGGGCATATTACTTTTAATGGTAGAAATGGCTAATGTCTTAACTGCAACTTTGTGTAATTACGTTAATTAAAAGTTCGTATTAACGAAGTTCGAAGTCGTTTTTATAGGGAGGGGTCATCGCGTATTCTGGAATCTCCATAGGATAATGAGTACGCCCACCTTTTTACAGGCTTAATACATAGTCAGCGCATGTTTTGATTTATTGTTCTCCTTTTTAAGGTAGCTGTATATTTATATATATTACCTCATATTTAAAGGAGATCAATAGACAAACATGCGCTCATGGTTTTTGAAAGTGGAAGAGAAAAAATTGTTTCTTTTGTGTTCACTTTCTCTACAGTAAACAGGCCATTTTGACCACGTTGTTTCCTGTTGAATATTATAATTATCCACGTGATTTCTATACCCAGGTAACTCTGTGAATACTAAAATTCCATCACGTGACGTGTAAGGAAACATGCATTCTGCTGGGCGATAGTGATTGTCCATATCTGTTTCAATCTATTCCCATCGAGCCACGGGCTATTCTTTTTTCTTTAAAGATATCTATAAGATTTTTCTTATATTTATCTCAAAAGCGTTTCATTTTACTATATATATTTTCGATGTATTATATGTCTCTACATGTTCGTAGTTACAAAAAAGAGATTTATTTATTATGCTTTGAACCATCGCTTATCATGAACATCCAAAGTTAGATCCAGTAAATAAAAATGAAATCAAATATCCCCAGCATGCTAAATCATGGGGTTTGAAATTAAGAAAAACTTAAGTAATTGTGACGTTTTTCTTTCTTTTTTTATAAAGAGAGAAAAATAAAGCAAGTCTTAATGTTGTTAGCGGGTCTCGATTCCAGACCTCAATATTATTGATTCTGTGCATTACCGACTGAGCTAGTCGGCACTTTTATTCGAACACGCGCATTGTTGACATCAGTCATTGCTGTTGATTATCAATGGCTACTTCTACCGGTCGGTTTTATTTGTTACTAATTATATACTTTATTTGAAAACTTTAAAAATGATAGTGACAAACATATGCAGAGAGAGAGAGAGAGAGAGAGAGAGAGAGAGAGAGAGAGAGAATGCACCAAATATAAATACAGTAACTATTCTAATTTTAGACCACTCTTCACAATATTAGCTCCGCCTCTTATGCATATTTATAAATCTTCTTTCCAATCAAGGGCAGATAAGTCTTATTTCCCTATATTTGTAGAGAGTTGGGGTAAGATAACAACGATTTATTTTATTGCAACACAGTCTATAACGTTTATGACATTGCCTTTTATTTGGAAATAGACCAAACTCTATAACAAATGACTTAAGTCAAAAATAAAAACAAAAATAAATGTGACAACAGAGATTGAAAAAGACCCAAAAACTGGCGTTAAGTGCAGTCATCCTTTGTCTTACTGCCTATTCAACCAACATACCAAATTTGAAATATTAAACAAGAGGCCTAAGGGCTACATTGCTCACCTGAGCACTGTGGCTAGGAAAAAAGCAAAAATCAGTTTACTATCAAAATCTTATTTAAATGCATGAGTGGTCCTGACCTACCCCTAAAAGGCAGAAGGGGTAAGGGGGAGGGGGTACAATATGAACAAACTTGAATCTACACTATCTGAAGATGCTTTCAAATAAAATGACAAACCATGGGCTTGCTGTTCTTGAGAAGAAGATTGTTCCTTTATAATCCTATGTTAAACTTTGATCATCCACAGTAGCTCCAACCTACCTAGGAGTCATGATTTTGAACATACTTAAATACACACTACCTCAATCCTGTGGATGCTTTCGCATAAATATGAACAATCATGACATTGTCTTTGGTGCTCTTGAGAAAAAGATATTTGAAGGTTGTTCCTATATATATATATCCTAGGCTGTGTCAATCAAACCCGCCAAAAAATTTGAAGTTTTAATAACTTTTAAATGAAATAAGATTTTTGATTAATTTTTGTGTGAAATGCTATTAAAATATATGAGTCGTAATATTATAGAGAAAATAATAACTTCAAATCTGTGTCCAAGTACCTTTTTAAGATACCATTAATTTTTCGTTAATTCATTATTATCTCCACTTGGAAGAGGGCATGGCCCTTTTGAACAAAATTGAATCCCCTTAACCCAAGAATGCTTTGTGGCAAGTTTGTTTGAAATTGGCCCAGTGGTTCTTGAGAAGAAAATGTGAAAAGTTTACAATGACGACAACAACAACGACGAAGACAGACAACGGAAAAATTTTGATCAGAAAAGCTCTATTAAGCATTTGGCTCAGGTGAGCTAAAAAGTTATTAGGAAAAAAACAAAATTTGTGGACGGAAGAATGACAGACGGACAGACAAACAGAGTGATTACTAAAGGGCACCCGCAAATTCTTGCCGGGCCCTAATAAGTTGATCACGCTTGATTTGTTCATACCACAGTACACCTGGTATAGACAATTTAACCTTATAATCAAGTAAAAGAACAAAAGCGGTTTTGATTCGCATTTGGTAGGAATCTGGACGCACTTGAAAAGTGAAAATTTCATTGATCTGTCACATGAAATTTTAGCATTTTTCTTATGTATCAGGTACCTGTGAAATAAAAACGAAAAATATTTCCCCAATGTTTCGTTTGCTAAAAATTGGAAAGATGAATAACATTTTTCAACAAGTTTTCTAAAAAAAAAAATTCTGTCTGAGTTTGTATCATATCTCACCATAAATTTCAAACATTTTTTGTGTGTATTTTAATTCCAAGAAAAAAAAACAAACAAACACTTGTTAAAACAAGAGGCCCATGGGCCTTAATTGTCACCTGAGTATCATGTAACAACTTTCCAACAATTGAATTTGATTCATATTTTAAACCAGTGGCCATGAAATTCACACTTTTGCTTATCATAACCATATACTTAGCATGCTTACTTTGGTTACTTTATACCCAGAAGTATAAATCAGAGTAACAAAAAAAAATGCACTTCCACTTTATCAATTGTGCATCCCATCCCACAGGAACCACTGACCCTGGGGCCACATCTTTCAAAATTTTGGAAATTTTATTTCATCATGTTGTTGATTATAACCAAAGTGCATATTTTAAATTGATAAACTATTTTCAGATTATGTCCTCCCACCCCTCTCCCAAGTACCTCTGTCCCAGGGGCCCTGAAATTAACCATTTTGGAAGAGGCATCTTTCTTTGTCATATATATGTACTAAGATCATTGGCATAATACCCAGGAGCAAATTTAATGAGATTTTCAAAGGGACCCTGAAATTCACACATCTCAAAGAGGCAACCATAATTATGTATATACTACATTGGTTTAATACCCTGGTGCAGAAAAGAAGATTTTTAAAGAATTTATGCATTTTCACTATATAATCAATACAGCCCCACCCTAACACCTGGACCCCCAACCCAGGGGCAATGAAATTCACAATTTTGGAAGAGACAACCTTATTCAACATAACTATGTACCTGGTTAGTTTATTTAATACTCAGGAGTAGAGATGAAGATTTTCAAAGAAATAATTCATTTTCACTAAATAATCTTTATAGCCCCATCCTAGCACTAGAACCCCTGACCCTGGGGCCGTGAAATTCACAATTTTAGAAGAGGCAGCCTGATTCAACATAACTATGCACTTGCTTAGTTTATTTAATGCGAAAGAACAGAGAAGAAGAATTTAAAGAATTTATGTATTTTCACAATATAATCTACTTAGCCCCGCCCTAGCACTAGAACCCTGACCCTGGGGCCATGAATTTCACAATTTTGGTAGAGGACTCAATGCTGATTACAATCATACCAACAGTTTGACTGCTTGATGTCCAGGAGTAAAAAAAAAAATTAAAGATTGCACTAATTTTTTTGGTTTTGGCCACACTCCCCAGCTGAGGGCAGGGACCATGAAATTCACAATTTTTGTTCCCCTTCACCAACAGATGCTTTATGCTAAAATTGGTTGAAATTGGTTCAGTGGTTTCAGAGAAGAAGCTGAAAATGTTCAAATGTTAACGCACAACGAACGACGACGGACGAAAACAGATAGCAGTAGGTCGCCTGAGTTTACTCAGGTGACCTAAAAACAACAGTCCCAGGGGCCACATCGCTAACCTGAGCAACTAGCTAGGAAAAAAGCAAAAAATATCAGTTCAGTATTGAAAAGTTTGAATATATCATAAAAGTGGGTTCGAGAGAGGAGGAGTGAAAGGGGGGGGGGGGGGTATTTGAACAAACTTTAATTTACACTTCTTAAGAATTCTTTTGAATTAATATGACACAAAATGGCTTTGTTGTTTCTTGTTATGATCCATTTTAATGATGCTTTTAAATTGATGATCAGTCATGGCTTTGTGAAGAATTTTATCAATTTTTCCCAGGTATTTCTATGCATATATCCAAAGATATATGCAGATATATACATATACAAAACTCTGATACCCCATTTTGGTCCCACTCTACCCCCAGGGGTCATACTTTGAACATGATTTGAAAAAAATTGAATCTACACTACCTGAGGATGCTTCTACATCAAAACTTTGCTGTTCTCTATGTTATCCCAGTTTGATCACCCATAATGGCCCTACCTTTGCACCAGGGGTTATGATTTAAAAAACTTGAATCTTCACTACCAGAGGATGCTTCTACATGAGTTTCATCTTTCCTGCCCCAGTGGCTCTTGAAAAGAAGATTTTTAAAGATTTTCCCTATGTATTCCTATGTTAAGCTTTGATATCCCATTGTGGCCCCACCCTACTCCTGGGGGGTCATGATTTGAACAAACTTGAATCTACACTTCATGAGGATGCTTCCAAATAAGTATCATCTTTCCTGGCCCACTGGTTCTTGAGAAGATTTTTAAAGGATACCATTAATTTATCACTAATTCGTAATTATCTCCCCTTGGAAGAGTGCATGGCCCTTCAGTAGAACAAACTTGAATCCCCTTTAACCAAGGATACTTTGTGGCAAGTTTCGTTGAAATTGGCCCAGTGGTTCTTGAGAAGATGAAAATGAAAAAAAAAAGTGTACGATGACGACGAGAATGACAGACAATGGACAAAGGATCACTTCATTATAAATAGGGATCTGACCTATAGGACCGGGCTTGGTTTTTTTCTCTACAAAAAGCTTGTCGATTTCCGTTCCGATTAATGACATTAGGCTAAATACATATAATAATTTGTTTTTCCATAATTTTTATTTCAGTTAGTAGATGTAGGAGGAACCCTTTCATTGATTTTCTGAGTTTGTTATCTCCATATGTACTAATTGATATTTGTCTTTACTTCTCATGGTTCATAAAGGTGGTGTCTACTGTCTCTGAAATTCTGTTCTTCATGTCTAGGCCATTTATCCGTGGATATAATGAAACATGTCATTAATGTGTGCAAATTATATAGGCCTAAATGAAATCCAAGGGAGTACATTTACTGAAATATGTAGCCAAAATCAATGTGATTTAATTCTAAGGAATATATACAATTGAAATTCATCGCAGCTCAATGCTGCCAAGAATACCTGTATCAAATAACACAGAGTGTCTGAGTTATTCTTGTCCTCGGAGAAAGTGCTTATACTGAGGTTCGTTCCGCCTGACTGAGAACTGTACATTGGATTGTTACGATTTGATATCTCTTTATTGTTTCTTATATAAAGAATGGGCATGCATAAAGGATAGATAATTCAAGGAAAAATACAAAAATCTATATAAAAAAACCTAAATAGTCTTTGAAAAGGCGAAATTTAAAAAGTTAAAAGTGTTGTACCAGGTGGATTCGAACCCCCGACTTTAAAAAGAAAATATCCAAGGTGCAAAAGTCAGCGCTTATATCAACTGAGCTAGTCTGACTATAAGAATAAGTGGCATAAATTTAAAGCAGGTGATGAAAATCAGGTTTCCTTATTTTTTGTAGGTTTTTTGTGAATTTCGACCCCAGGGCAGGGGTGCCCCTAAAAAAATCTTATCTTAATTTATTCCTTACATCCTAACCTATCAAAATATCACAATTTTATTTAGGGGCAGGCCTGCCCTGAAGGACTTCAAGGCCAAAATTCATGCAAAAATCAATGCTTTTATGGACAAAATGGTGTTTCGGTCAATTTTGGAGGTTTTTTGTAAAGTTGTAAATAATAAATTTGAGGTATCAAATACAAATTTGAAAAATTTAGACATATATACGGTAGAAAACAACAAATAAAGATTGATTTTTAAATGTAGTTTTTTCCGGGAAATTGTTCTCTCCTATAGGTCAATTCTTTTGTTAAAGCGAATACATCCTTTTGATCAGAAAAGCTCAGGCACCTGAGCCCACGGCTCAGGTGACCTAAAAATGAGTTTTCTTACACGTTATATGGAAAAAGAGAGGTCCCAGTGACTTTGTCTGGGGAGAGATTTCAACTAAGGGTGAAACGATACGCCTCCTTCACGGTTTGATACGTATCGTAAAATTTGGTCTCAGTTCGGTTATTTTCAATACGATATATTTTGATAGAAGGAAAAAATTCAACTGTTGTTTTATGCTTTCTTTTACTTAATACAGTCAAATAATTTATGTGCAAAATGGATAGAAGAAATCAATTTAATTGATTTGACTGTTAAAAATTATTTAACAAACTGCAAGTCCACAAAAATTTATGTTTTTTTGAACTAATTATACAGAGGAACATGTTTATACTTACGCCAAACCCGACTCAATGACGATCCCGACCGAAAAAAGGAACCGAAACCAAAAATTGAGATTTTGTACCGTGTATCGAACCAAGAAAAAATACTGCGGTGAATCAATACCGTGGTGAACCGTTTCACTCCTAATTTCAACAACTTTCTGGCCCTCTGGTTCCTGAAATACTTTTGAACACTGCCATATTCAATTTCTTTGTTTATGAAGTTTTTAAAACTTTCTAAATAATATATTCCCTTGAAACAAGGCAGTAAAAATTTCTTGAGAAAAAGTCAAAATTTGGGAAAAGTTTTCAGACATCACACAACAAACAAATGATAGTCAAAGACCTTTTGATCAGAAAAGCTAATTTGAGCTTTCAGTTAAGATGAGCTATAAGGTCGGATATTTTTTCCCTGGTCAATTTAGAAGTGAACAGAATACAGCATGGATGCCCTTTTCTCTTATTCAGTTAATGGCCTCTGAATCTCGAATCTTTCTTCTTCTGACCTTTAAAACCTTTCATACTTTTTAATTCAGCTTCTGGCTTACTTGTTGACATATTCTTCTTTTAATCCGGGATCCAAACTCTCTCAATCTGCAAATCACCCTTTTCTATTCTCTTCATCATAAAAATTTTTCATTCTTTCTGTTAGGGTTGCAACGGTATCTTAAATTTTAATTTTGTTCACAGAATCATTTTTCTTAAATCCGCTTCTGTTTCTTTCCTTTTTGCTTCAGTTTACAACAATCATACAAATAACACTGCATTTAGTCAGAGGTAACAGTGAGAATCTTCCACACATTGAACAAGAGGCCCAAAGGCCTTAAGGTGTAATATCCCTCTGATAAGAGAGATAACTTTCTAAGGACAATTTTCTATGAAATTCAAGGAATTGTCATATGTCAAATTTTACAGATTTCAATTAAAGGGACCATTTTATGGTCAACTCAATCGAATCTGTTCGATCGTACAGATGTTGATTTCTAGTTTCTATTGCCAATATTTTCAAAAATTATTCATAATACATGTTGTTTACCTAAAATATTTATACTCAGTTCCTTTAAACAGTGTGAATTGAGATATTTCTATCGCTGAACGAATGTCATTTAATTGTTAAAGAAATTTCAGATGCAGAATTATTATAAACATTGAATTAATATTTTGTTTCACTATATAATATTTTCAAGGCCGATAATGGAAAGATAACTCTTGTTAATTGATGGGTATTATTTTACAAGCACAGAAAACAATTTGATATTCTGATTTAAAAAGCAACGCTTGAGAATTGATAGGTATGAGAGTATATATTATTTTCATATATACCTCATATTTCTAATTTTATTGTGAGATAAAAAATAATTGATCTTTCTATTTACCATATCAAATTTTCTTCACATCATGATTTGACATATTATTAATTTCTGAAAAAGTAAGTAACGTAACATACTTCAAACTATTTTCCATTTCAATTGAATCTAATGCTATTGTTGTTGATGAAAATGTTTGGAATTGTTAAAAAAAAAAATGGTGAAATTCGGAGCAGAGGGATATTTCACCTTTATAAGTATTCTTGAACACTGTAAATAATCAACAGATTACAGTACAGTCGATTCATCGCCATTTTCGCCATGATTTCCCAAGAACGTTTTTCCTGCTATATAAAATTCTCTTTATAACGCCAAATTCCCATACTGCCATCCACCACCCTGTCTTCACAACAAACGTCCATTTTGATTATTTTGATATACCGCCACAGGTGCATGTGGTCAGTGAAGCGCGCTAATTGGTTGACGCTATTCCTGTTGTAAAGCATGCAAAGCCAGACGAGGTACATGCAAATAATATCAACTAGAACTGTCCAATAGGAACAAATACCCCCGCTGTCTTTTTTCAGAGTAGGTGCCAATTCACAAATATTTTATGGATCTATTAAGAGGTGTTCACTATTATCTTAAAACAAATCGAGTGAAAATATAATTGCGGTGAAAATATAATTGCATGCTCATTAATTTTTTTTCAATTTATGAATCTAAGGTGCAACCAGATAAAACATCAATACTAATACACTGTAACAGTTTTTTTTTAAATTTCATTAAAAAACAAAATTGCAATTATATGTCATGCTACTCTGAAAAATAATTGTTGAAAAAAGAAATATTATACAGAATCAAATTAATCTTTATAACTTTATATCAAATTCATTTCAAAAATAATAAAGTGCCCAACACAGCATGATACTCCAGTCAAATATTGTTCATTCAATTAATATAAACAGTTTAGAGTGTGAGGAAATCATGGCAACCTTTAAAAGGATTTCCATAATTTTTTTTTTCTTTGTGATATTTGTTTAAACATCTCCTGTGGTGTAAGCATTAATTATGTTCCCCAAACGAAGTTGGGGAACATATTGTTTTTACTCTGTTTCTTATTAAGGTCTTCCGTCTTCAGCGGAAGACCTTACTGTTATTCTTAGGTTTCTTTTCCACTATTTTTATTATTATTATTATTATTGTTTTTTTTCTTACCGATTTTGTGCACGCGAGTTCTCGAGAACGGCTCACTCGATTTTCATGAAACTTTCAGGACTGATAGAGCATGGAAAAAACTAGATATATATTTTTTTGTTTTGATGACGTCACTTCCGGTTCGGAGATTTCCGCGTTTTAGTGATTTTCAGAGGGTCACTTTGTCCGGCAGTTTTCTCAAAAAGCACTTAACATAGAAGCATGAAATTTTCAGTGATGCTAGAGCAACCTTTGGAGAAGTGAATTTCGTATATCACAACCACCGGAAGTACGAAGCGCCGACGCTCGCTATGGCCCGAAAATAGTCCTATCAAGAATTTCAAAATTTTTAACACCTTTTCTACGATAACTTTTTACCTAAAAATATTTTGTTAAAACAAGTAGAACAAAAGAAGTGTAGAATTTAAACATCTTTCAAATGATATCTCAAAAAAAGGGCTGGCCCCTAAAATAAAGGGCCTACAGGGGCCGAAAGTTTTTCCTTTATATCTCAAAAAGTATTGAGAATTTTTAATACGTCAAAGAAGCAAAGTTGTTCAAAATGTTAAGCGTTATCTACTGAAGTCGTCAAATTACGTCCGGCGTCGTCACTTCCGGCCAAACCGGAAGTATTCGGAAAACGCGAATTTTTGCCGTTCTTGACAAGTTTTTGGATAAAATATGTCTCTATGAGCATAGAAATTAATTTTCTGTCCGTCGTCGTCACTTCCGGTCAAACCGGAAGTAGCCAAAAACAGCTTATTTTTAAGGTTTTGATGCAAAATTGAAATTATAAAGTCACTGGAGACGACTTAGCTCATTGCTTTATTTTGTTCATGTCAGTTCCGGTACTTCCGGTCAAAATTGGACGGAAGACCTACTCGTTGCTTTGCAACGAGCTTTGCTCTAGTTATTATTATTTTCTTCTTCTTCTTCTTCTTCTTCCTGGGTACTTTTTTGTCCGGGAGTGATCTTGTAAACTGTTCGTCCGATGTAGGTAAAACCTTTTTAGGGTCAGTAGACATGTTATGTAGATTTGCGGAATCAAGGTCATTTTGCGCGCACGTGCTTGCAAGAGCGTGCACGTGCAACACGTGAAATGACTAATATAATGGATATTGCCGTAACTTTTCTATTTTTTAATGAATTTTTTTGAAACTCATAATGTAAGGATACATTAGAAGTATAGACAAGATAGCATGGTCGAAATAGCAAGATCTCACGCGCATGCACGTGCGCTTTGCTCTGATTGGCTGAAACTAAAGTCTCAATATCTTTCTTGTTTCTCGTCATAATCCTTTGAAATTTTGAACAGAGTCCTACATTATGAAGATCTACAGCATGATATAAAAAATTTTCATGAAAGCATGCGCATGTGCGCGTGCTGCAATATGATTGGCTGAAACTTTAAATGGCTATATCTCCTTTGTTTTTTTGACGAAATTCTTTGAAATTTTAAACATTGCCATGCATTAGGATATCCTACAATATGGTGTAGAAAAAAAATCATGAAATCACGCGCATGCACGTGTGCTGCAATCTGATTGGCTGAAACTTGAAATGGCTATAACTCCCTTGTTTTTCAACTAAACCGGATGGGATTTAGAACATAGATAGATGTAAGGGACATAGATAGATGTAAGGGACCCCTATAAGAAGGTATGGTCATCATGCACGTGCACGCACCTGCATTTGGAACGAAATGAGTGATTTTTTATTACTTTTGGACTGAATGCTTTAATGTATAGTTATTAAAATTTTTTAGACAAGATGATATGTTTATAACGCACATGCATTCATATGCGCTTGGGTGCAATGCTAAAATTTGAATATAATTGGTATCCTTTTGGGAAAACGTAATGCACAGAGTTTGTCTTATTTAATGAAGCTTACAGGGAATATGGCACCAAAAGGGAGTTGGGGAGCGTTTGGGGAACATCTGTAATGGTTCCCGTTACAATTAGTACTAGTTATAATAATCATCAAATGGTTGCATTATAGCTTGACAAATGCTCCTCCCCGACAAACAAACACATATGCATATATCTTTCATGTGGGACATGATGCTCTGAAATTTGATATTTTAATTTTTTTTTTAAATGTATCAATTCAACTAATTAGTATTAAAAACTTAATGAATAACAAATTGATTTTAGAAATAGAAGGCTGGCCATCAAATGACTTATGCTATTTAAACTGACCAGCAGTTCCTCTGTCTAATTCCCAAAGGACCTTAATCAGAGATAACAACTAACAGAAATGATTGAGACAGCTAGCTTTCCTACATTGAACTCATTCATTAATCTTTGACTGGATGCATGTCCACTGATAAATGCCAAGGGATGCAATTTTTTGTTATCAAAATTCTCCTTGACCAGTGCTTGATAATTATACCCTCGGGAGAGGTAGATTATCTCTTATAAAATAACATTTGATATGGACTGCTGTAAAGTATATAATGAAAAAATATTATTTTCTTAATTTAACATTTTTTAAACAGGGATACAGAAACACTCTTACATTTTTGGGATTGTGTAATTCAATAGTAAAAGACAGGTTTCTTTTTGAAATTTCACTTAAATTAAAGGTCACGGTGACCTTAAATTAGGTCGTGACACACCTTCTACCCAAGATGCATAAACTGTCCAAGTTTGATGATTGTCAGTCTAATAGTTTTCTAGTTATAAGCCAAACAAAACCATAAAATAAAAAAGAAAAAACACCTGTAAAATGCAGAAAAATTACCCAATCATGATGAAAATACCAGGTGCACAACTTCATATGGTGAATAATAAGTGTACAAATTTTCAGACATATCCATCCAATAGTTTCTGAGAAACGGTCCAGACAAAATCTTGTCTACAGACAGACAGACAGACAGACATGCTGATTCCAATATACCCCCCTAAACTTCGTTTGCGGGGGTATAATAAATATTGAAAAATTCTACCCCTCTATAGAAAAATACAGGCACCTGAATTTTTATCCGCAAGTCGCTAAATAAGCCAAATATCGAAAAATTCTACCCCTCTATATATAAATACATTTTATTTATTTTATTATTGTGTATTATTTTTATTTATTATTGAGTATTTATATATAGAGGGGGTAAAATTTTTCAATATTTGGCTAAAATCAGGTGCCTGTGATTCAATTCATTGCCAAATTCGTTAAACTGCCATGATTTCTAAATTACAAAAGGTGGCAGTTTATCCAAAGGGCCTTAATGGTCACCTGAGTATAAAACAACACTGTAAAGGATCCATAAAAGACATGTTGCCAATGCCCATGAATTTCAGAAATCTGGTAAAAATACCCTTGCTTATTGTAACATGCTAGACTGGAGTGTTCTCCTTGGCATCATACTTGGTCTTCCCTAGTCTTACAGGGATTATAATGAATGCAGAATATACTAATACAATGGATACTTGCCTACAGGTATTGTGTAAGGTATACAATATACAGGAACATTTTTGTCACTTTTCTAGTGCTACAATACAGTATACAAAGACTTGGATATACAATGTGGCTATTTGCAACTTTTAATTTTATTACAATAAATCTACCAAGTTCTCTGTGATTCTTTGTTCACTTTGATATAAAACAACTGTTTCCAGTCTCTTGTCAACCATGATTATTCTTCCAGTGGCAATCAGACTGTGTACAACTGAATTACAAATTCTGCTAAACACACAATCTTTATTAAATTTTTTTTATCTTTTATATTGCTTTCCTAGCAAGAATCTGACTTTGAGCATGCTTTGCTCATATGAACCAAACATTCATTTTTATTTTGTTTCTAAAAATTTATCACACTCTTTCTTGTATTCTCAATCAATCAAACAACCTGTTAATTTAATTATATACAATGATTTCTTGATTAACAACATACAGCAAATGGGCAAACCTCTTATTTACTTTGCTAATTACAATTGGGTACTCTGTTTGCCTCCTAGATACCCAGGATCAAAGAAAAGGCACGTTTACTTATAACCATACTTAATACATTTATATTAATATTACTGCATTAATTTATTTGCTTAAAACTGTGGGACAGAGGAGATTTTCAAGGCTTCATGCATTTTTGTTAATTTATCAATAAAGCCCTACCAAAGCGCGAAAACCCGACCCAGGGGCCATGAAATTCACAATTTTGGAAGAGGTGCCCTTTCTCTTCGTAACTATGTACATTGTATATAGTTTGTTTAACTAACATCAAGTGGCAAAGATGAAAATTTTCAGAACATTTATTTTCAGTATATAATAAATAAGCCCCCCCCCCCCCCGCACATCGATCCCCTGATCCAGAGGCCATGAAATTCACATATTGGGAAGAAACACACATTTTCATCACATATGTACTTAGTTCATCAGCTTATTATCCAGGCCCAGAGGAGATTTTCAAAGCATTAATTAAGGACCCTCTCTACACCAGTGCAAAATTTTTTTTGGACTTTGAGATAATTAAATTAAATAAAGGTTTAAATATTTAGCTTATCTACTTAATTTTCAATACATGGTAGGTGGCATTTACCCCAGGAAAAAGACTCAAACACAACACAGTATGAGTGAACAGAAATCAGTGTTATTTACTTCCGTGGAGAAAAATACATGTAAATGACGTTTAATTAATTTATCTTGGCCTTTTAAAATGTTAAATATACTTGAATTGATTATAAATTGAGTAATATACTGTAAATTTCTATATTTTAGAATTTATTTCTAAGGGCAGATCACTCTAAATGTAGAAAAACACCATAGAATCAGAACTCTTTAGTGTGCAGTGTAGAGAGGGTCCTAAATTTATTTGGTATATAATAACAAACAATATACGGTGACAGATGAAAACAGATAGCAATAGATCACCTGAGTAACTCAGGTGACCTTACAACCTGATGATTCAAGTTATGATGCCAAAATGCAAGAGAGATAGGATGATCAAGAATCAGCAAAAGAAAAAGTTAAGTACCAAGTGGTAAATCATAGTTGATCTACTTTTTGAACAATTTAGAACCTAAACTACCCCAGGATGCTTCCTCATAAGTTTTAGCTTTTCTGGCCCAGTGGTTCTTGAGAAGAAGATTTTATCAATATATTCCAATGTAAAATATGATTACCAATTGTGGCCCTGCCCTACCCCTGGGAGTCATGATTTCAACAATTTAGAATCTACACTACCCCAGGATGCTTCCACGTAAGTTTCAGTTTTTTTGGACGAGTGGTTCTTGGGAAGTCTTTTTAAACACCCCACCATATTTTTGTCTTGTCTTGATTATCTCCCTTTGTAAAAGGACTTGGCCCTTCAATTTTAATAATTTGAACTACCTTTCACCCAAGGATGCTTTGTACCAAGTTTGGTTAATACTGGCCCAGATGTTCTTGAAGAGAAGTTGAAAATGTAAAAAGTTTATAGTCAGACAGATGATGGAAAATGGGTTTTTCGGAAAAATAAAATAAAATTAAAACTAACAGAGCTAGACAGATGGACACTGTGGCTATACTTATCCTTGCAGTACCTTAAAGAGATATTTCTTCTCATTTTTCTAATATTTTAAAATTAAATATTGTCTATAAAACAATTGACTCAGCTTTATAAGAAAAGAATTTTACAAATTAAAATTGCCATTTTTTTCACTGAAAACTAGGGATTAATTCTACAAACTTAGATAACTTGTCTGGTATTGCACACCTTAATTTTGATGTGGTTTTGGCCAAACCACTTAGGTCATAGCAAGGCTACTGAATTACTGAAAGGAAAAAAAATGCAGGGTAAACTCAGAAGGTGAAATAATATTATTTATTCCTTCTGTATTTTTCCTATTTAACATTTCAAATCATCTTTAATGAAAATGTTTTAAAAATCCCATTTGATTATGCATGCCAAAAAAATAAGGCAAATGGTCCACATGCTCCAGTGAGAGGAACACCAACATAAAGCTGACCAGCTCAAATATCCAAATTGGGCGCAATCAGTTTCTTTCAGTTTTATGGTGAATGTAATGATTTTGATAGCCTACTCTATCAAAGCAGTTCTGTGATAGAATTAAGGTGGCAATTATTAAACAGGTGGCAGGATGAAAGACATGATCTTGGCACGGCTCTGTAACGTGTCAACATCATCTTCACAGTTGATTGGAAACCATTCGAGGGCCCTCTATGACAATGGTTAAGACATTCTATTGGAGAAAATTTACATGCACTAGCCACTGCACAGCAACCAGTTGTTGCCCTTTTCCTCACTTAGACTACTTAAAAGCCAAACCCAATGGAACATCTGTCAATTGTTACAAGACTGCAAGAAATGCATATCTTCTATACTGAAAAACAATGTGTATACCTCAAGTGCATCAAATGGTACAAAAAGATTGTTGACAAACTTGTCATCATCAAGTACATGTTTTTGGCTTTTAAGCATATTCCCTATCAGACATCATCCATTTCAAGGTTGAGTAATTTTGAACATTGACTTTAGTACATAGTAACCAAAATTCTCATCTGACGGGTTTTCAGATGTTTTGGTCATGCGGTCAAAAATATTTTGCATATTATGTTACCCTGCATTTCTTTTTCCTTTCAGTATATTATTGTAAGTCTATGATAACTAGAACTGTCCAAACTGGACAAAATACCCCCCGCTGGGTTTTTCAGAGATAAGTTTTTCCATAATAAAGATATGTATCAAACATGAATCATACAATTTTTCTTTCAGTGACCTTGAACTTGCACAGATGACCTTGGGTCAACGTCATGACACACACATAGGTCATGAGGTATCTTTGTGTGAAATGAAAACCTACCAAGTTTATCCATAAGAAAGAAATGGACCGGACACGATTTATGAAATTTTTCTTCCAGTGACCTTGAACTTCCTCAGATGACCTTGGGTCAAGGTCATGACACACCCTTGGGTCATGGGCAATCTTTGTGTGAAATGAGAACCTACCAAGTTTATTCATAAGAAAGATATGGACCGGACACGAATAATGAAATTTTTCTTCCAGTGACCTTGAACTTCCCCAAATGACCTTGGGTCAAGGTCATGACACACCCTTGGGTTATGGGCAATCTTTGTGTGAAACTAGAAAACTGACCAGTCAGCAAGGGCCCCACCATGGGATGGAATTATAAGGATGCAGCTTATGGAATGACTAAAAAATATATGAAGAAATAAGCAACAGCAACTGTATTCTTAAAATTTTCAACATAATTCCTGAATATCCAAAAACCTGTAAATAATATCCTTGTATATTTACATTAGGCACTGGCAGTAAAGAACAACCTAACATTGAATGTATATACAAACAATAATGAAGTTTGTGTTTGTGTTATATAAAATGCCAGTCTTCAATGAATGCAAATACATGTATCATGAAGGCTTGACCTTAACTTCAAAACAAACAGCAGTTGCAGACAAAGTTTTTCATTAATCTTAAAATGACGGATAAAGATAGGCCTACTAAATTTTCTTCAGCAGGCTAGATAATTAATCCCGAGGGATTAATTGTACCTCTCTCATCATTTTCTTCTAAAGTTACAATAAGAACTTTTTCAGTATTAATATTAGAATGGCTTAATCCAACTACCTTAAAAATTAATATTATTCTTGAATTTACATAAAGGGAAAAAAGTAAAAATAAAAGATATGTCTTCTTTAATCTATTTCTTGTTTTTAGAATTCAATGAAATCATAACTCATTGTGTAGGTATTTTAACCAAAATAAAGTATAAACATTTATATCTAAATCCACATTTCAGAGTGTTCATAGCATTCCAAATTGACTGAACTTCAAAACAAACTTCATTTGCAGACAGAGGTGGTAATTAATCTCAATGTGACAGATAAAGATAATGCTTTGGATTTTCTTCAGGAGGAAAGCTAATTAATCCCAAGGGACTCATAGCAGCATTCAGTTTACAATGGAAACATCTTCAGCAGTTATCTCTCTTTGCTAAAGCATTCTTATATAAAGTTAAGGAATATACCCCACCACCCCAGCTCCAAACCAAGGGTCATAGAGAAACAAACTTAGCATTAAAATATGTCTTTCTGCCTATTGAACTACCATACCAAATTTGATCTTAATTGGGCAACCATAAAAAAAGTTATTAGGAAAAAACAGGAAATTTGTGGACGGAAGAAAGACAGACGGACAGACGGACAGACAGAGTGATTACTATAGGGCACCCGCAAATCCTTGCGGGGCCCTAATGAGAACCTACCAAGTTTATCCATAAGAAAGATATGGACCGGACACGAATAATGAAATTTTTCTTCGTGACCTTGAACTTCCCCAAATGACCTTGGGTCAAGGTCATGACACACCCTTGGGTTATGGGCAATCTTTGTGTGAAATGAGAACCTACCAAGTTTATCCATAAGAAAGATATGAACCGGACACGAATTATGAAATTTTTCTACCAGTGACCTTGAACTTCCCCAAATGACCTTGGGTCAAGATCATGACACACCCTTAGGTCATGGGCAATCTTTGTGTGAAATGAGAACCTACCAAGTTTATCCATAAGAAAGAAATGGATCAGACACGCATTATGAAATTTTTCTTTCAGTGACCTTGAACTTCCCCAAATGACCTTGGGTCAAGGTCATGACACACCCTTGGATCATTGGCAATCTTTGTGTGGAGTAGTAGATTCTAATGTTCCTCCGTAAGAAAGATATAGACCGGACACGTTTGCACAGACAGACAGACGGACAGACGGACAAGGTGATTCCTATATACCCCCCAAACTTTGTTTGCGTGGGGGATAATAACATTTTCTGTTTACCTTTACCCAAATCTACTATATTATTGACCGAAGTTGTTTCAGGACTTTAGAAAAGAAGCTAAAAATGCACAAAGGTACATGCACTAAATAAATCACAAGACAGTGGATTGTAATGTCCCGCAAGTTACCTAATAGATCAAAATGACCATTGTTGCCAATTTACATCACAATCCAATTTATAATTGTTTGCATATCAGCAAATAAGAATATGTCTAAACTGAACCAAAGTCTGGAATTCTACAGAATAAATATGGCATATGAACAGCAGTCTTCTCTTTATGCCGTTGCAACCCCAATTCTCTTCAAAATGTTTCTCCGAGATCAATATCAGAACTAGGTAATAGAACGCACAACAATACTCTCTACCAGATCTGTTTATAAGACAACAATAAAACACTTTGTACACTTACACAATCTCAACAAACAATTTATCTTGAAAAAAGTTTCCTTTTAGCACCCACTTTCTTACTGTCTTAATATCAGCTCACATAAAGTTCTCGCATCTCTCTTGAATCTGACTTTTTCTCCTCCTTTTATTGAAAAGTTCTCATCCTTTTCTTCAAGCTATCTTCATTTTATGTTCTTGATCAGTCCACAACAATTCACACTTTGCTCACTAACACTGTTCACTACTTCTCACAATTCTTTTCTAAATTTCTCACAGGAGAATTTTTTTAAAATCTAAATATATGTTAACTTTGGTTAAATTTTCCTTCCCAACTTATATTTCAATGATTTACCCCTTATTTTAAAATTTGCATGTCTATAAATTCTTCTTAAATGACTTTTCTTTTCAGTTCACATTTTATTTACAGCTTAGCTCCACCCACTTGCCCCTCCCCTTCCACCCCAACCACTGTACCCACCTCCTTGACTACTGGGTTGAGAATCATAAGCCCACCCACTGTAGCTCTGTCCCCCACTATCAGGGCGACTAGAGCCACGGTAACTCTGGGTCATAGCTTGGTCCTGACTACCTGCTGGCTGTTGGTTTGTCCCCATTCCCGGCCAACCACCCTGTCCAGTCAGCACAGCTTGTGCTGCTGCTAACATGGCAGTGTTTAGGAAATTCATACCCATATTTTGATCCATGGCTGTTTCATTTCTGATTGACTGAGTATTGTCCCCCCTCCGTTTAAGTCGATCATAATCACCCCTATCCCGTTCCCTCCTTCCATCTCTATCACGACCACCTTGACGCTGGTCATCGTACTTCCCAAGTGATTTGGGTGTGGCACTGCTGACATGAACGCTTGTTCCTTTGATAATGTGATCTTCTCCACAAAGACTCTGTGCTACTTCTGGATCCATAAATGTTACGAAAGCAAAGGCTCGAAATGGTTTAGGTATAAACACATCAGACACTTCACCAAATTTACTGAAGTATTTGTGAAGATCATCAGTGGTAATGTCTTCAGAACAACGTGCTATAAATACCTTTCTGTTCATTGGTGGTCCACTCTGTTCCTGGTAGTAAAAATAAGAAGACAAATGTATACAATTGAGTGTGAACAAGTATCAGTTACTCTAGTACACATCAATTATTAAAACCGATACAGGATTACTTGGGGGAAAATAAAACCAAACAATATTTTTATTGCAATTATTATTATTCTTATTATTTTTCTTCCTGGGAAAAGGAGATGGGTGAACTTAACGTGCAAAAAACCCACAAGCTTCAGATAAATAAAATCATATTCAAATTGTGATTTTATAGTGTTTAGAGTAAAGTTCTCATCACTGATTTTTGTAAAATCATGATAAAAAGTTTTGAGGAAAATTTTTCGTTAAAATTTATTCTTTTATAAAGAAAAAAAATGTGGTATCCATTGGGTTCGAACCCTGGCAATAAAAATCCTGAGTTGCATTCTCTAATGAGACTAGCACGCTAACCACTGCGCTACACAAGTCCTGATGAAGTGTGGCATTTAAATCATGTTTGTGATATAACCATTGACTTAAGGGACTTCAAGTAACAAAGATAAAAGTTATGCCATAAACATATTTTTAAGATAGTGGGTCACTCCATAATTCTGGAAATATGTATGTTTTTATGCCAACTTTGAGGGTTACCTTTAAAAAAAATGGAGAGAAGACCCACTCATAACGAAAAATAGTGTTATAGTGTGAAAAAAATGACTCGTTTTGTCCTCTTTCGTGTGTGTATAATATTTCATAGGCAAATAACTTCAATTTTCATGAGATTTGTGCAAGTTGTATATATATACTCTAAAATGAAAAATTGAAATTTTATAAAATTGAAAAAGTTTGTCGTATGGGCTTATCTCTCGTCATACCCATCTCCTTTTGTCATTAAACTACACATCAGAAAAAAATGTTTATAGGGTCAGTGACATGTAATGTAGATTTGCGGAATCAGCAACGTGCTTGCCGCCACCCAGGACCGATTTAATTGATATAGATGTAACTTTTTAAATTTTTGATGAAATGCTTTACATAATATAAGGATATATTAGTAGCATAGACTATAGCATGGTCAAAATAGCAAGATCTCAATGCATGCACTTCGCTACAAAAAGTCAATATCTTTCTTGTTTTTCGACACATAGCCATGGATTAGGATATCCTACAATATATATAGCAATTATCATGAAAACACGTATATTTGGCTTAAACTTTAAATAGCTATAACTCATTTGGTTTTCAACCGATAATTTCATGATCTACAGAATCCAAAAACATGGATACACGTGTACATGCGCTGCAATCTGATTGGCTTTTAAACAGCTATAACTCCCTTGGTTTTCAACAAACAGGATGGCATAGATTGATAAAATGGACTACACAAAGGTATGGTCACCATGCACATGCAACACGTGAATTGTATATGCGCTATATTTAAACTTTAAAAACGCCCTTTTTTCAACCATACGGGGTGGGATTTAGCATGTGTTTAATGGACTTCTACAAGAAGGTATGGCCACCGTGCTCATGTATGCACGTGCGTGCACGTGAAATGAATAAAATAAATCAAAAGCCTGAAAGGCTTCACCTTAACTCAATTTCAAAAAATCTGCAAATAGGTCAAGTGCTCCAGTAACATAATAATAAAATAAAATAAAATAGACTTAACATAAATACAGTTGTGGTAGCCTTATAAATAGAGATACATCGTCAGAAAGTCCATCCTCTATATTTTTCTGCAGCAGGCATAGATTTCAATTAATTTAATTCATTGCCATTGTCAGTGTTGATTAATTTATAGTCTCTCTCTATAACCATGATCCTGTCTTCTATATTTAAACAAATGGAGGAAATGGATAAATACAGTAATACTGGCATTACTAACACTAGGTTGTTCGGCTAAAATTGCTGATTACAATCATGCCAACAGTTTGATAGCTCGATGTCCAGGAATAAAGAAGAAGATTTTTAAAGATTGCATTAATTTTAGTGGTTTTGGCCCCAACGCTTAGGCCCCAGGGGGCAGGGATCATAAAATTCATAATTTTTGTTCCCCTTCACCCATAGATGCTTTATGCCAAAATTGGTTGAGTGGTTGCAGAGAAGAAGCTAAAAATGTTCAAATGTTAACACACTACAAATGACACACACCACACGAGGACCAACAAAAAGAGATAACATATGTCAACTGAGTTTACTCAGGTGACTTAAAAAATCCTTATCTAACAACATTTGATTGAGAATGTTGATGGACACATTTTTTAAGAAAGTTTACTATTTTTAGTGGTCCCTGTTATGATTGACACTTTAGACTGCAAAGGGGTAGAAAATTCTTTGTTTGCCTCACTATAACAAAGTTACATGACTTACATTTGAAGCAGGGATATTCACTTCACACCATCTTCCATCAATCATGTGTCGCTGTGACAGACACTTGGCTTGTGCTTCTAAGTCAGCAAACCTCACAAAACCAAACCCCTTAGACTGTCCAGTTTTGCCATCTCTTTTCACCTATTTAATAAATGAAGTTATTTTCATCATTTTCATTCACAGTTTTTAAACTTTGAAAATGACTACTTGTAGGATAACGAGAACTTACTTTTTTCTATGTACTGAGAAATCACTAATTTTCATAGGGGTTTAATTTTTGTAGGATAACGAGAACTTACTTTTTTCTATGTACTGAGAAATCACTAATTTTCATAGGGGTTTAATTTTTTGTTGCTTTCAGGGTATGTGGAAACACAATTAAGTTGTAAAATTTCATATGCATTACTACTTATTATTTTCCAACCATGAAATAAAATCCCCATAAACCCAATATTTTTTTCTCAAACCTCGAAAATTTGCCCCAAGGAAAATATGTGATTTTACAGTAATTAAGTACAGCTCCGTCGTAAAATCATGCAAAGGGTGATATATGAGGGTTCTCAGAATTTGAAGATTTTCCACATATAGTTTTCCCTTGCACTATGAACCATGTATGTAAAATAAAAAATGTTTTGGTTCATGGTTAATATGGAAACATGGGTAAAGAAATTTCCCTAGCAACCAGCCAATTTTCAGCTTGGATGGATGAAAAAATTCCTTATCTTTGGGGCACTAAATAAATGTAATTACTAGAGAAATTTCTTTTTTATTGCTTTTATTCTCAAGATAAGCTTCTTAAGTGCTTTCACAATAAAAAACATAGAAATAAGATTTAAGATATTTGTATGATAGATATGGGTATATATACATGTTTTTCCTTTTTTGCTGACTCAGCAATTTCCTTGATTTTGAGACAGATGCACATTTATCATGTTTATGATTTCATTAAGATTTTTCGGTGTCGAATTACTCAAATGATGGACCTGATACAGACATTGTGTGTATATAATGTAAAAGCAGAGGACTTGTTCTTTTAGAATTTGAATTCAGAAGCATATAATTTTTTCAACTTCCTATCCTTTACCTAGCAACAAAAATGGATGTTTTTATGAATAAAAAGAGAAAATATGTAAAATCCTGAAATAATAACCCGCATAACTTCTTATTTTTAAATTCTGAAAACAAATTTTACAAGAAAATAAATTTTTGAGACTTTTCTGCAAATTAGGGAACATTTACAATTTCATATCTCCATGGTAACAGCAATTTCTCCTTAGCAACACATCATAAAATGATAATTTTAGCTCATTCATGTACAATTCTTAAAGATTCTTCAATCATTTTGTAAAAACTGAATCAGGCAGATTTAAAGAAAGCAATTAGCATCTTATTCAATTCTTTTTATTCCTGATAATCCCATGGCAATGATTTTCACGTTTCAATTTCTTCTCGAGAAACACTTGGCCAATTTTAAGCAAAGTTAGCACAAGACATCTTTTGGGGAAAATGGTTAAAAATGAAGGGAAAGCCACCTTACAGGGGAGACAGAGTTTCCGAAAACCAAATATTTCTATCAGTCATTCGGACTGATGACTTAATGTGTTCTACCAGTCCGAAGCATATTCTATCAGTCCGAATAAATTTTAAAATATACAGTGTATATTTCGTGTCAGATGTAATTCAAAGAAAATGGCATATATTGAGTATGTTAAAAATTTTGTGGCTCACAAACACTGATTGTGATACCAGGGTTATGCAACTATGCTTAATTCAAGCATGACACCAGCTCACACAGGCTTGTGGCAGCAATAAAGTCACTAGCCCCAAGTAAATGTTGGGGGAAAGAAACAACTAAAAATGGTTAATTCTTGAAAAAGAAAACTTCTCAAGGTTTCTAGTCTTCTAGAATTCTTTTTAAAATTTAAAGTTTAATTCTCACTTGTAAAATTGAATCATATATAAATAGCAGTTATGATAGAAATTCAAAATAAAAATAAATTTTAAATTATCTTTACGTTTTCTCAGTGGGCATTGCACTTCATGACCTATATACAGCATGTGTTTACCAATAACAGAGGAATGGAGGAAATTCGGATTAGGAAAAAACGATCGTTTTTGGAAGTAAATAAGTCAAGTAGAACTGCAAAATGGATAAGATTATAGATATTTACGAAGAATAGGTGCTTGCTGCATTGAAAATTTTCATTTATAAAGATATTACAATAGATTAGAGTACAATGAATTAATCAGGACAAGCCCTCACCACAATCCGTCACACGGACCGGTACTGTAGCGAATTTCATCGGACATTTCGATTTTCTATCGGTTTTGCCGGTAGGACCGATAGTTTTCGGAAACTCTGAGGGGAGATAATCTTGAAAAGACAAAAATTGCTGGGGTCATTAAAAAAAATCTTCTCTAAAAAAAAAAAACAACTGGGCTGAAACTTGTACTGAAGCCACCTGGGGTTGTGTCATTTTTAAATTGTCCATATCAACCCCCACACCCTCCCCCACTTTGAGGGAGGGGGTTGGGGCACATTTGGGAAAAGATTTTTACAATTAAAGACTCAGGTGTCTTAAAAATATACTGATTGAGCATCTACTTATCTTAGTTTTCATTTCAAAGAGTTTCATTGTAACATTTGCAGCCATTCTTGAGAAGAAGATTGTACAGAGCTCTTGTATTTTTAATCGGTCAAAGCATGTTTTGAAAATCTAGATGTTGTGATTTTAACTCCCTATAAATTTATATTTTTCAATTAGTGACATTCAGTTTTTTTGATCAGTATTTGCATTAAATATTCAAGTTTTAGAAAAACATGCATTTTTTGAAAAATAAACAGCAGTTCAAGAATTATAAGCTACAAGTTTGGACTTACTTGAACTTGGCAATCTACAAGTAACCTGTGTAAGAGGATGCCTGTAGAAATTCGTCATTAACAAAAGTGATGACATTATGCACAGATTTCTGGTGCTACACATACATGTAGGCATACACGTTGGTTTGCTACACCTCTCTATTAATTCCATTGGAACAAGAAAATTATAAGAAACTTAGAAAAAAAGAAGTGTTCCTAAACCTCATTTTGGAGAAATAATCATAATAATATGTGATTTTACAGTAATTACCCCTGCGAAATGATATTCATGATTTTAAGAACCTTTATGAGTTGTTCATAATTGTTCATGAATGGTTCTTAAAGGATTCTTAACAGGTTCATAAAAGTAGTTCATGAATAAAATTCATGAAAACATTCATAATTCATAGTTCATGAACAAATGATGAACAAATATGAATATTGGTAATTTTCAGTTTAAAGAAAAAACTTAATAGTTCAAGGTAATGAATGTTCATGAATTTTCATGAAGACTAAAAATGTAAAAATTATTGTCACAAACAATCGCCAGAAAACACTCATTACTCCCATAATACAACTTTTGTGTGCATATGCAACTGTTGAACAAGCCCCTGATTTAATTAATAACTTGCTTTTGTTTTGATTTTGAAAGTATGGCATCATAAGAGGTTAAAATCACTATTTTCTACTCTATGTAATTGATAACTTAGATTCTTCAGGATAATAAAACTCTGTTATGAATTGTCTAGAAGGGAGATTGTAATTAAATTATGATTAATTTATAAAACACTGCATCAATATTGACAGCATTTTTTTCTCATATTGAATTACTAATGTTTCTTCATCATTTAAATTCACAGGCCAGCTATATTAATATTGTGCTTTAAATTATCTCATTTTTCACGACACAACTTTGCTCGACCGAATTTTCTCTATTTGTCAAACTTTTAACAAGTTGTAAGAAAATGAAACAGACTTACAGTATAGGAAAAATTTCATAATCTTTGTGAAAATGTATCATAAATTTATTGACAACTAAAAAATTATATCTCTTGTCCGTACTGTACCGTACCATTCTTGGGTCGAAAAGCTTTATATTTTGATGCAGTTATAAAGTCACATTTTTCTGTCCATCGTGTGTAAATGATACAGCACAGGCTGCATGGTTGTGAAGAAGCTATGACATGAACCACATTCGTATTTTGTAGTCTATTCTCCTATACACTTTCATAGCTCAGGGTACTCAGTTTGAGGGCGAGTGGTTCAAAGAGATATTTGTTGTCCTCTGATATGGAGGCGGCCATACTTGAATACGAAACTATGGCTCTACAGGTATAATGTAAAAAAAATCCAGTTCAATAAATGATATAACTTATATTAATTTAAAAAAATTAATTTCAGTGAAAAATCATTCAGATAGTGTTTGTTATTTTTTGTTTAACAAAAATCTTGGCAATTCGAAACTATTTCTTAATTAGCTCTGCATGACACTTTTTAAAAGGCGCAAACTTTGAAACGCGCGAGACGTTGGAAAGTGAATCGGTAGAGTGGGAGAATTATTAGCGTAGATCTAGTCATTCTTTGTCAACCTTTGAAGAAAATAACCGAATACGAAGAAGGAATATCCAGAGGATCAATTTACTTCATAACTGCAGATATTAGTGGTGATCGAGTTACAAAAAAATAAAGGCAATCGCTGAATCTGTGAGATATTTGTCAAGATGTTACTATCTATTTGTAAGAGTTCAGTTTTGTCCTTTTTAATGAAAATTTTGTCAAACTTTGTTATGAGTAAGGATCCAACCAAATTACATTACATTTAATTATTAAAGATCGAAACATTCGTCCTGTTCACCTATAACATCTTGAACATGGCGGGCAAGGGAAACAGGCTAAACTCCCGCTCGGAATGCTTTAAGATATGGCAGTGCCTATGATGCAGAATTAATTGAAACAAATATGCAACAACAAAAAAACAATTAAGTCTTAGGTTTTCACATTTATGAGCATTTTCAGAAAATCTTTGTTCTTGTAGGGAAAAGAGAAGCAGTTCACAGATAATGTTGATGAGTTGAGATCAGAAGATTAAAAAACTCTGGCTGCCCAAAAAAAAAAGAATATAAAAAAATCCTGGCTCTTGAGGAAAAAAAAAAAAGGGAATGAAAATATGAATCGTAATCGATCAAAGGATCCAAGTGATGAAATTCTGAAAATTCCACACTCCTGGGAAAGCCAATAAGATTTTTTTATTTGACCACCTCTGCTCAAAATCCTTGAAAGCCCTTTTAGCTGATCCCCTAATTGCTTAACACACTTTTCTGCCAGACAGTGAGACTTGGATTAAAAATCATTCCATTTTAGGCATACACTTTGAAATACACTGAATAGGGAAGCCACTTTCCTCTTGACAAAGTAAGCCACTAATTTAAGGTTAAGGATTCTGCAAAGAGTCGCATTTGAATTGATATTTTTCATAATTTTACTAGGAATGAACTACATAATTTATTTATTATCGTTATCACTTTTCAGAGTTGTTTACTTGAACAAAGATTTTGTTACCATGATTGGAAAACAAAAATTCTGTGAAATCTTTCAAGATGCTATTAAAATATTTTCTTTTACAGTTTTTCATTTTGCATAACTTATTACATTTTTGTTTACAAAAAACAAGAACATTCATGAATAGTTCATGAACATTCCTAAATAACTTTTACAAATTATTCATGAAAAGTTCATGAAAATGCATTGAACCTATTAATATCATTCATGAACTTTTCTTGAAAGTTCAAGAATATAATTTATGAACTTTTCTTTAAAGTTCAAGAATTATTCTTGATCATTTTGCAGGCATTTAAAAAATCCAAGTTTGTTCATGAACAACAAATAGTTCTTGAATATTCTTGATGGGTTTTCATGAATAAAATCCATGAAATCATGAGTGTCCAATTTTAACTTCATGGGATCTTCATGAACAATTCATGAGCTGATTCAAGAATATAATTCATGAACTTTTCTTAAAAGTTCAAGAATTATTCTTGATCATTCCGCAGGGGCAAGTACAGCTCCGTCTTAAAATCATGCAAAATAGGCATAAAGGTGATATATGAGGGTTCTCAGAAGTTGAAGATTTTCCACATATAGTTTTCCTTTGCACTATGAACCATGTATGTAAAATAAAAAATGTTTTGGTTCATGGTTACTATGGAAACGTGGGTAAAGAGATTTCCCTAGCAACCAGCCAATTTTCAGCTTGGATGGACGAAAAAATTCCTTATCTTGAAAAACTTGCAGACAGACAGAAGGAGGATAGTCAATAAGTGTTTAGAAAGCTCATTTGTGCGTTTAGCTCAAGTGAGCTGAAATGTAGGACAGCATTTGGAAGAAAGTCTAGTCTAATTGTATTGCCATGGTTTAGCTTCATAATCCCTGCAAATTTGGTCCAGATAAGGACTAAAGTTACTTGGGACCAATCTTGTTTCTATAACTTTTACATGGATGTGGAAGCCAGAGCTTTTAGCATAAGCTAAACAAATATATTTCCTATCTATAAATATTCCAAAGTAGAACTTTCACCCCCTGCCCTCATTGTGGCCCCAGTTCGGTCATGATCTGAACAAACTTGAATCTACACTACTGTAGATAACATTTTTGTGACATCTTATTTTCGAGAGATAGTCATTGACTCTTTATTAGCAAGACATAATTTTTCTGAATTGTTATTATTTCTCTATAATCTTAAGGAATACTATTATATGCGAGAATGAAATATAACAATGTTCTTTTTCCTTATATAACTGGTACCGGTAAAGAACCATTCCCAATGCCAAACAAGAGGCCCATGGGCCACATCGCTCACCTGAGAAGCTTTGACCATTCTGTTCTTTACCAGATTTCCCCCTTGTATTTACATATTGTGACCCCACCCTACCCCACTGATCATTATTTCGATTTTAGACAGTTTGAAATCTACACTACCCCAGAATGCTTCCACACAAGTTCATGCTTTTCTGGCCCAGTGGTTCTTGAGAAGAAGATTTTCGAAGATTTTTCCTATATATTTCTATGTAAAATTTTGATTCTCCATTGTGGCCCCTCCCTACCCCCGGGGGTCATGATTTTAATAATTTAGAATCTACACTACCCCAGGATGCTTCCACAAAAGTTTCAGCTTTTCTGGCCCAGTGGTTCTTGAGAAGAAGATTTTTAAAGATTTTTCCTATATATTTCTATGTAAAACTTGGATTCCCCATTGTGCCCTACCCCTGGGAGTCAAGATTTTAACAATTTAGAATCTACACTACCCCAGGATGCTTCCACAAAAGTTTCAGCTTTTCTGGCCCAGTGGTTCTTGAGAAGAAGATTTTTAAAGATTTTTCCTATATATTTCTATGTAAAACTTGGATTCCCCATTGTGCCCTACCCCTGGGAGTCAAGATTTTAACAATTTAGAATCTACACTACCCCAGATTGCTTCCACATAAGTTTATGCTTTTCTGGCCCAGTGGTTCTTGAGAAGAAGATTTTTAAAGATTTTTCCTATATATTACTATGTAAAACTTTGATTCCCCGTAGTGGCCTCTACTACCCCTGGGGGTCATGATTAACAATTTAGAATCTTTACTACCCCAGGATACTTCTAAATAAGTTTCAGCTTTTCTGGCCCAGTGGTTCTTGAGAAGAAGATTTTTAATGACCCCACCCTATTTTTGTCTTTTCTTGATTATCTCCCCTTTGAGGGGACTTGGCCCTTCAATTAAACAATTTAAATTCCCCTTCACCCAAGAATGCTTTATACTAAGTTTGGTCAAAATTGGCCCAGTGGTTCTTAAGAGGAAATCAAAATGTGAAAAGTT
Organism: Saccostrea cuccullata; assembly: GCF_032062105.1. NCBI lineage: Eukaryota > Metazoa > Mollusca > Bivalvia > Ostreida > Ostreidae > Saccostrea > Saccostrea cuccullata. The sequence continues at coordinate 160,166 of NW_026927359.1, read as the reverse complement.
TACAGACAGACAGCTAGACAGATGGACAGACAGACGGACGGACGGACGACGGACAAAATGTGATCAGAAAAGCTCACTTGAGCCTTCAGCTCATGTGAGCTAAAAACATTAATTCAAGAAAAAAAAATTCCCAATTCAACTGCTGAGGAATAGACTATGATGTAAAATCTAAAGTAGAGTTCAGTGTAATAGCCAAAATGGTGAGACATGTTATTGACAGCGTAGTCATGCTATAGTTTCCTAGATTTCTGACAAATTGAAAGCATGACAAGGGGCATTAATATGTAAAACAATGAATACTTATTGGTTATTCTTCATTCTACCATGATTATTGCCAAGATCAAAGAAATGCCGGACATTATTCTCCAATAAATCATGAACGTCATTAAAAAAAATATAAAATTTTATGAAACAAATTTATAATAAATAAAAGGCTATTTTTAATGCAGCTTAAGCTCAAATCGTCTCCCTGCAATACGCATGTGAACAAACCAATTTATTCTTTGGTGTTAAATGAAACAGCGTATTCAAGACATGGTGACCTAACTTGTTTCTCTATAGAAGAAATGATCAGCCCTATTTTAAAGCTCTTTGTAAAATAGGAATAAAGTCCTTGTTGTCATGAATGATGCAAGATAACCTCCTTGGTCTCGAAATGTTGTTTGAAATATCAAAGCCTCGGCTTTTATCTTTCAAACAATATTTCTTGACCTCGGAGGTTATCCTGCAACATTCATGAAAACGCGGACTTTATTTCTAAAATTAGGGATGTCAAATCGGTCAATATTTGATAATCGGTTACTCGGACGTATTTCCGATCGAGTACCCGGGTACTCAGTAAAATTGTAAATACAAGTCTGTTAATTTTCTTAAACCCAGTTAAGCAAAGTTATACACCAATGTTATACGTATTACCTTTTTAGTGCATGTTTAAAATCATACAAGTCCAATGAAAATGATTTATTGTACTTTATTTATTTTTAAAAAATACACACAAAAGACTTCAATTTAATACACCAATACTTATAAATGATATACATTTTTGAGGGGAAGATGCTTTAATCAATTTGCAACGCCCCTAAAGTTGTGATGACCACACTAGCGAAGCAGAAGGAACCGACGTTGTTGGGATTCCTTGTCGTGTATTAATTTACTCGGCATAGCTGACATTAAACATTTATTTCAATCTTCATTTACATGTTTTACAAAATATTTATTTACATTTTTAAGTCGGTAGCAGCATATCTATGCAGGTCGAATTTTGGTACCATTAACTTAATGATTTAAACTTATTTAAAGATAAAAACAGAACTGTTCAACATACTTAAACGATCCTCAATGAAAACAAATCATTGAAGCCATCCAAAAATTAAGGACGACTATAGTTCAGAAAAGCTGTGTACCAGGTGATTGGTCACTAATTACTAGGTGATTGATCACTAATTACTGTATATACACAGCCACAGGCGATAACGGGTGTTTTACACGTGTAAGTGATGGCACTCTCATTATTGTATGCACATTAAAGTATTTTTGATAAGTTTTTGATACATGGAATAAGAAGAAATATACATCCGAGTAACCGAGTACCAGTTTTCGTATTCGATACTCGGACGTTCGATCGCGGTACTTTTTGACATCCCTATCTAAAATATCTGCAAGTTATACATGGCATAATTCTATTATGTCTGCTGTGGAACATCTCTGAAGTGTACATACATTTGTATTTTAGCTGTAATCTTAGCTAATAAGTATTTGATCATTTTTCTTTATGGTTATTTTTTTTTTAATTTTGTTTTAATCTTTCTTTACTTAGTTCAGAAGAACAACTGGTCTGCATCTGTGCATTTTTGACTGATACAATGTCCTAAATCGTATTTAAGATCTAAAAATAAAAACAAGGTGCACAGTTGACAATATATTATTTTCATGCCACATAATCGTGTATGCTTGCTTTTCACTGATAATAATAGAATGAAACACTCAGAGCTACCATAAAACATTCACACTTTTGTGCAATACCCTCTTATATTTCACCATATTTTACGCTGTTCTCTTTAAAGCTGAACACGATTCGTAAAAGGAATCTGTCTGCCATTTTTGTTCCCGAGTCTCGCTACTCTGCAGACCCCTATAAATAGGGCAAAACTTAGTCACTGTTCAGTGTAATCAGTCGACACCGAAGAAGACGGACGTATGCTATACAGCACTCGGTAGCGAGAATAATAACGTAATACTTCGTCTAATGCAGGAAAATAAGATACCAAATAAGTTTAAATTATAGTTGTATAAGTCAGTGCAGTATACAAACACGTAACTGCAATAAAATATAAACAAAGGTAATGCAAGATAACCAGCACGAACACGGGTCGCCATTCACCGCCGATACCCGTGACAATAAAGCAGTCAGGTGTAACGAATGCGACGAGTATACCCTAGTATTGATGTATCGTAGATAATGCTATCAACAAGAGGCCCACGGGCCTTATAGGTCACCTGAGCATTATGCAACAACTTTCCAGTTACAGTGTATTGAATTTGATTCATGTTTTAAGCCAGATGCTATATGGCATTCACAATTTTGAAAGGGCACCATTGATCATCATAACAATAAACTTAGCAGTTGCTTAGCTTGGTTACTGAATAACCATAAGCAGGGTAGGGGAACAAAAATGCACTCCAACTAATCAGTAATATTAATCAATAATCAGTAGTGCCCCTAACACTCTCACATAAACCCCTGACCCTAGGTTGCACAAATTTTTAAAAGGCACCCTTAAAATTGCCTATCAAAAAGTAAATAAATGTTTTATAAATACAAAGGACCAGATTTCAAACAATTAATTCATTTTCAGTATATAAGTAGAGCCCCCCCCCCCACCCCTGACCCTGGGGCCTTGAAATTCACAATTCTGCAAGATTAGGGCCCTTGTTCATCATAACTATATAGGTAGTTCATCTGCTTCATACCCAGAGACAGAGAAGAAAATTTTCAAAGATTTAATGTACAATGTATTTTCACTATATAATCAATAGAGCCCCACCCTAACACCAGAACCCCAGACCCTGGGGCAATGAAATTCAAAATTTTAGAAGAGGCATTCTTGCTTATCATAACTATGTACTTAGTTAGTTTATTTAATACCTAGGAGCAGAGAAGAAGATTTTCAAAGAATTCATGTATTTTCACTTTATAAACAATAAAGTCCCCCCCCCACACACCAGAACCATTGATGCTGGGGCCATAAAATTCACAATTTTTGTAGAGACACTCTTGCTCATCATAACTATGCACTTAGTTAGTTTATTTAATACCTAGGAGCAGAGAAGAAGATTTTCAAAGAATTCATGTAATTTCACTATATAATCAATAGAGCCCCCCCCCCCAACACCAGAACCCTTGACCCTGGGGCCATAAAATTCACAATTTTGGTAGAGGCACTCTTGCTCATCATAATTATTTACTTACTTGGTTTATTTAATACCCAGGGGCAGAGAAGAAGATTTTCAAAGAAATCATGTATTTTTACTATATAATCAATAGAGCCCCACCCTAACACCAGAACCCCTGACCCTGGGGCCATAAAATTCACAATTTTGGTAGAGGCACTCTTGCTCATCATAACTATGTACTTAGTTGGTTTATTTAATACCCAGGAGCAGAGAAGAAGATTTTCAAAGAAATAATGCATTTTCACTATATACTTATTTAGCCCCGCCCTAGCACTAGAACCCCTGACCCCAGGGCCATGAATTTCACAATTTTGGTAGAGGACTCAATGCTGATTACAATCATGCAAATAGTTTGACTGCTTGATGTCCAGGAGTAAAGAAGAAGATTTTTAAAGATTGCATTAATTTTAGTGGTTTTGGCCCCACCCCTCAGGCCCCAGGGGGGCAGGGATCATGAAATTCACAATTTTCGTTCCCCTTCACCCATAGATGCTTTGTGCCAAATTTGGTTGAAATTGGTTCAGTGGTTGCAGAGAAGAAGCTGAAAATGTTCAAATGTTAACACACGACACACGACACACAACACACGACACACGACGGACGACGACGGACGAAAACGGATAGCAATAGGTCACCTGAGTTTACTCAGGTGACCTAAAAATGGAGTATGCCTATTTACGAGTCGTGTTCAGCTTTAATATAAGGTACCCTTGGATTTGGATGCATTGATTATGGAATGGGACACACTGTTTTCATTAAAAGGCAATTCATAACCATTTTCAAAATGAATCACTGAAAAGCTCACTTGAGCTTTCCACTCAGGCTAGCTAAAAATGTTATGAATAAATAATCTGAGGTCATTAACATTCACTACAAATATATGTAAAGGCTTAATTTAAAATTCATTTTATTAAATTTACAAACCTGAACTAATAATAGCTCTCCAAACTGGGAAAAATATGTGCGCATGTCCTCTTCTGTACTCTTCCAAGGTAATCCCAACACAATAAGATCTACACATCTCTTCTGGTCCATACGTCGAGTTTTTGAGCCCGGACTCTCTATATCATCTCCTTTTCTCTTGTTATCTGTAACATGCCAGCAGTTGAATATTCTTTAATGCATCAAATAAACAAGAGGCCCACGGGCCTTATAGGTCACCTGAGTATTGTGTAACAACTTTCAAACATTTAACTTTGGTTTGTGTTTTAAACCAGAAGCCATGAAATTCACAATTCACAATTTTGAAAGAGGCACCATTGCTTATCATAATTATAAACTTTAACTCTATTTACTTAATACCCAGAGGTTGATCAGAGTAACAAAGAGAAAATGCACTTCCACTTTATAACAAGTTTTGCACCTCACCCTAAAGAAACCACTGACCCTTGGGCCACATATTTCAAAATTTTGAAATTTTATCATAAATTCATCATATATGGCTGATTAATACCAAAGAGCAGAATTCAAAGCATTAATTTATTTTCAGACTATGTACCCCCCCCCCCCCGACCCAGGGGGGCATAAAAAATAATCATTTTGCTAGATGCACCTCTCTTCATCATAAATATATATACTTGGATCATTGGCATAAAACCCAGGAGCAAAAGAAAGATTTTCGAAGAATTAATGTATTTTCAATATATGATCAAAAGAGCCCCGTCCTAACACCAGAACCCCTGACCCTGGGGCCATAAAATTCACAATTTTGAAAGAGGCACTCTTTCTCATCATAACTATGTACTTAGTTGGTTTATTTAATACCCAGGAGAAGAGAAGAAGATTTTCAAAGAATACATGTATTTTCACTATATAATCAATAGAGCCTCGCCCTAACACCAGAACCACTGACCCTCAGTCTACGCGAAAGTTTAAAATTTTTACAGGACAAAATGTCTGGTAAAAAAAATTTTTTTACCAGACCGAACAATTTCTTACCAGACCGAATTTTTTCCCCCGTTTAATCCATACATCATTATGTTACTGAGATTGAGAGGGTGGGTGGAATGGGGTTAATTCTCACTGTGAAATGTATAACTTTAAATAAATTCAGAGTGAAATAAACAAGGTAAATATCTATAATTTTCCTTTGTAAAAGGTATCTATTCATACAATTGCATGCATTTTTTTCTTCATATTTGACTTATACAACATACACTGCATCAAAGATTTTCTTAAATTTAATATGCACTTTCAATGAATATTTATTTTTCCTGAAACAATTCATTATGGTTACTCAAGTTCAATAATCATTTGAAAATAATTTCCCAACCGAATCTACGTATGAGCTATCTAAATATTTTCCCAGCCAACTCTACGTATGAGCTATCTAGAGATCTCTAATCCTTGACAGAGGAAATTCGAATTAGAATAAAAACGATCATGACAGGGTTGTAATACATAAAAATTAATCAGGTTTTACTGCTAAATTGGTCAAATAAAGGATATTTGTGGAGAGTTTGACCATGTGTACCTCTTAATTTAGATTTATTTGGCCTTATTTTTTATCGGACATTTGGTCCTGTATACTGAAATTTTTTACCGACCCGACCTAAATTTTACCGGTAAAAACTGACGGTCCAGTGACTTTCGCATAGACTGGACCCTGGGGCCATAAAATTCACAATTTTGGAAGAGACACTCTTGCTAATCATAACTATGTACTTAGTTAGTTTATTTGATACCCAGGAGCAGAGAAGAAGATTTTTAAAGAATTGAATTATCATTTTCTCAGGATATGCAGAAAATCACTTTTTGATGCAGTGATAATTTTGAACTTTTAACTCATCTGAAAAAAAATCATGAAAAAATCACTCTTTTCTGTGCAATATATTCCACAATTCAAAGCAGGGCACTACATTAACTTTTTTCCTACTTGTCCATTTGGACTAGTGACTAAAACATTTACTTGTCCCAACTTTAACTTCACTTGTCAAGAAATTTTTCAATAAATTTTGATTGATGTGTGATTTTATTGAAAAATACAACACACACATAAAATGAAATTTTATGTAGGCTTTCTGTCCTCACAAAAACATAAAAGTTCTCAAGTGAACCTGTCATCATCATACAGAATCCAAACTTAGTAAGCTCCATGCCTTCCAGTAGTATGCAATTTAAGTGAACTTCGATCCCAGTCTAATGTGAACTCAATTGATAGTGATCACTATAGGGAAGAACGAAGTCCGGTTTTATGTACAGCTTCCATCTTGAAACCACCAATAACTTTCAACAGTCATTCTTTAAATTACTATTTAGAGACTCCTTAACAGTAAAATGCACTTGTCCAATCGGACAAGTGCCCAGAAATATTTACTTGTCTGTAATTTTTTTTCACTGGTACCAGACAAGTGCTAAAGGTGCATAGACACAGATTTGAAGTTAATATTTTGTGTATAAATGAAAAATACTAATAAAAACTATAATCCAAAAAATTCAGAGTAGAAATGTTCGAATTAAACCAAAACAAACACGCAGTATATTGTCAGTCCACACAGTTGTGGTGAACAGATTTTAACAACTGAACGCACCCAGTGAATCCTAAACATTAACAATAACAGAGCTTGTGCCTGTTTACAAAAACTGTGTACGTTTCACGGGTGTGATTAATTTGCTAAACTCCTTACACAACACAAAGCGCGGAATGATGATACTTGTGAAGGGGTTTTGCTTTCCAACATTTCTACTCTGAATATAATTATTTTTCTAGATTAAAGCTTTTAATATTTTTCATTAATACACAACAAGATTTCCACTTTTCCTAATTATTAAGTATAAAAGTAAAGTTTGTGAGAGAGCAAGGAACCCATCCAAAAATTTGAAGTTTCAATAACTTTTAGATTAAATGAAATATATAGGTTGTAAATTACAACTTGTAATATTATACAGAAAATATTAGCTTCAAATCTGTGTCCATGCACCTTTAATGTAGAGCCCTGCAAAGTAAATTAAGGGTTCAAAATCAATTGTTACAGCCTAAGGGTTGATCTTTATGAACAGAATCCCTGTCAAACTTGCAACAATTTTTATATCTAAGGCACAGCATTTGTATCAATTGAAGCGGTCAATCTGGCCTTTAATCGATTCTTAGGGAAAACTCTGATTGCAATCAAAGTTTTGAAAGGTTTGGGGCTAAGCCTATATATACAACAGTTAATTTTTTATCAAATTAACATTTACTTCTTGAATGAAATAACAAAGGTGAGCAGTTCTGTTTCACATGATAATGTATTGGTGATTATATCCAGCATATTAAATCATAGCTGCAGATCTGTAGTGTTATGGTTTTATATATTTGTCTTTGACCATAATGCTACAGATCTTGTGATGCAGAAAAGGTGCAATTTACGGCGCAATATTTTTTTGTGCAATTTTGGGGAGAATTTCTCCTTTTCTAGCATTGGTCAATCAACTACCTTTCACTCCCTAATTCTAGGCACATTATTTAACTAATCTGTATATTTTATCCATCTCCCAACCCTTTATAGTCGCCTCTACAAGTGATAAACTTGCTTGATTAAAATTATTTTGTTAGATTGCTGAAAATCGAGTTAAATGATTATGTTTTTGTAATATTCCACCACTGAATGTCGGGTATCACGTGACTCTGCCGCTTGTGTGCTTGAAAAATTGCTTATATCAATGAAAATATGAAAGACGACTATTGGGGAGTGAAAGGTACTTGATTGACCAATGCTAGAAAATGGAGAAATTCTCCCCAAAAGTGCGCAAAAAACATTGCGCCATAAATTGCACCTATTTTGCATTACGGGATCTGTAGCGTTATGGTCAAAGACAAATATATAAAACCATAACGCTACAGATCTGCAGCTAATTAAATCACAATTATCCATGCCTCACCGCACACAAGGTGATGGATAATAAAACACTTAATTGTTATGAAATTCATGCATTAAAATGATTTAGAAGCCTTTTCTGATGGACTTGTTTTAGAATCCAATATATCGCATATCGCTTTAAAAAATATTGTATCGTATCGTATCGAAATTTTTGGCTCAATACACAGCCCTAATTTTAACCACCTTTATTGTACGCTTTTGGTAGACATCTTCTGTTGTTTTTTTTATTGTAACTGGTGTGCAAAAAACCGCATACGAAAAATTATCAGGATCCCTGCATGTCATATATTTCTTGAAACAGCGATTCGTTATTGGAAACCTAAATACCCCCAACTTTAAAGCGAATACTATTAATTTCTGATTTAGAAATTGTTTGACGCTTTCAGTGCTTTTAAACACATAATTTTATTAAACATCTGCACCAAATTTGTTTACCTAGAATGTACGATTCACATTGGAGCGGTACCGAAAAGTGAAAGTAGTCTGCTTGCATGTACGCTTCTGGTCTGCGTCACAAATAAGCTTGTTCATGTTTATTTAAAAATTAGGACATTGAACGAGTTGAATTTAATAATTTCATGATAAATGATAAAAGAAAGAATAATTTAGCATGACAGGGTAGGTTAAGCTAAGTATTGGACTTTGATAAGAAAAATACAGAATTTTCATCTGAAAGTGATTCGTTAACGGGTGCGATTCGTTATTGGCAACCTCACTGTACTTAAAAGTGCTTAATACCTGAGGTAGGTAAATAAAGCTAAGGTAGGCAATTCTACCTATGTACTGATTGTACAGGACCTGTCTAAGACACCTGTATACTCACCACAAATACTAGGTATGTAGTGAATCTGATTATCCTCTTGTTCCGGTGGGGCGCTGGGTATTTTAGGGAATACCACCACGTAAACAACATCTCCCCATGATCCTTCCGGAGGATACAATAGACCTTCATTAAGCCTGACGCCTCTGAAATTACCAGACTGTGGATTCCTGTACTTCAAACCACATGCTCCTGGAAATTGTGCCGATAATGTTGACAGCAAAAGGGTTCCGTCATCTTCGCTTGGGATTTCTACTGGCTCGTAACCTTCACTTTCTGAGACCTGAAGATATTGTTCTGACATTGTTTTCCTTTGAAGACTTTTCTAGACTTTATAAAAAAAATTAAAGGCCTTTCGACTAGACCTTATGTTATGAAGGGTATATATCGTATCACAGTGCGCATGCGTAATTTCTCGACAAGCGGTAAATCTAGTACTTGTTGTCTGACGTCTTGGCGTCAGACAGTACTAGATTTAACCAGGGCTTATTTATGCAGTCGTTCCATTAATTGTTTAGATAGTTTGATGGTGGAAATTTCGATACATACATAATCTCTGAAGACGCATGTCGTTCAGCCAAGGAGGAAATGCGCTTTTAATCTTTTATTTACTTAACTGAGCACGTGGTCCAATACATTCTTTAGTTGCCCTGCTCCCACTATATATAGTACAAAAAAAAAACTCCAATCCAGCGATTATATTTTAGACGATTACACGTAACTTAGTTTGCGTCTTCTTGTTTCTTTTCCTACTGACTTCAGAATTACATCCATCAATTAACAGCAGGGGAATGGTCATCATGTGTAAAGCTCTGCTAAGATTGTTATCGCTGTTTATACGCGCCGGCCATTAAGTGATCAAACAAAGATCTTCCCATTGATATCATTTGCAATCATTTTATTTTGTTTGTTGAATAAAGAAATCAGTAAGGTCATTTAACATAAAAAACATTACTTGAACAATGCAAGAGCTTAAATTTAATGTTCTTGCTGTGTAAGTTAGTGTGTTTTTTACTGTACGTATGTAAAATCATAAATGTTAGTGGCTTTGCCTCACCACAGTTTTACCTCTGTTACATCTATAATTATAACATGACAGGTTATAACATAAATCGATTTAATCATGTACAAGTATGAGATATTATACATTCGGATTTTTTTAATTTACCGAACGAAAAGGTGGTAGAGTTTATTTTTCTTGGAATCTTATATAAAAATTATATTGTTTTCGTGGTTTCATGCCAAGAAATCACGTCAAATTTTCCAAAGCAATGGAGTCAGTAAAAGTATCATTGAGGCAAATAACCCATATTCCCTTAACGCTGGCAAGACAATTTACGGCAACAGATTTCAGGAGGTGGTTCCTAGGTTTTCAGCTTTTCTTAGTTAAAGAAAGATAATTAAAACTTGATACATTCCACCTTTTATTTCAATCATTGATATTTTTACTTTTAAAATGAAAATATTTAAATAGCCAATGTTATGATATAGATATACGAAAAAAATTGAAAGTCAGCTTATTATAATTAATTAAACTTTCTTTTCCCTTTATTTTACACTTTTAACAACATTTGATTTAGATGCCCCCTACCCAACCCCCCCCCCAAAAAAAAAGGTGTGTATGCAAGGGTTCTCATGCCAAGAAAACCTTAGCAGTCTGTCCGAAGAGCGGACTCAATAAAAGCCGAATTAACGTTAATCTGTGAAACTCCCCCCAAAGGATTTTGGCGAGGCAATTAATGTCAACAGTTATGAGGGAGGGATCTTAAGTTTTACTGGGTTTAAAACACAGGTACAAAACTAATAATTTAGAAGCCTTTGCACCCCTTCCTTTTTTTTTGGGGGGGGGGGGGGGGTGGGGGTCATATTTTTTAAATACTGTAAAAAAAAAAAGTAAGTTAAAATAAAAGAAAGTTAAAAATCATTAATTATGGTAAACTAATTCGTCAGTAGAAATATGCTGTCTTTCAATTTTTTACGTATTTCCATGTAGTTTTTTTTCCTGAGCATAAATTAACGTCGGGTACGATGAACTTGGTAGTTGTGGAAGTACCGCGCGTCGAATTATGGGGAAAAGGGTACCACATTCCCGGAAGTTGACATCATTTCCTGGTTAAACAAGAGGGAGAGGAGTACTAAATTGGTAGAGGTATCACACCGGTAATTGACCAATCAAAATGAACTTACTCAAATGTAGGTCCTTTCTTTTGAGACGTTTTTCTATTCTCTTCCGAGCCATTTTTACAACTTTGGTACCTGTTCCTAGTAAATTTTATGTACTTTTTGAACAAATAAAGGTTTTTGACAGGAACTATTTTTTTCCGGGAATAGGATGCTACTTCCTGCGGTACACTCGGAATGTTTATAAACACATTGAAAACACGTGGATTTGAGGGTAGCCTGTTTGCAGATGAAAAAAGTCAGAAAATGCCGTGTAGGTACCGTTTTGTGTGTGAGAGTGTGTCAGCTAGTGTGACAGGTAATGTTTAACACCTCCTGCTAGATATTTTTTCAAGTAAACAAATACCAGATTTTTTTTACGACTTTTTATTCTGTATGGAATTTTATAGTGAAAACAATTACCGGTGTGACGCAACCTAGTTGGCTATGTTAATATTTTCATTTTACATGTAATGTAAAAATATCACTGATAGAAATAAATGGTGGAATATATCAAGTTTATTTTCTTTAACTAAGAAAGCTGAAAACCTATGATCCTCCCCCCTTTAAATCGAAATCTGCTGCCGTAAATTGTCTTGCTAGCGTTTGGGGAATATGGGTGATTTGCATCATTTACACTTTTATTGACTTCATCAGTGCGTAAACCGGACGAGATTTCTTGGCATGAAAAAATAAGTGTTCTACCTATGTTTAAACAGGCACGTAGCATCGTGTTTTAAAGTGGGGGAGGGGGGCAAGCCAGAGAAAAAAAATTTTCTTCTAAAAGCTGACAAGCAAAAAAAAAAAAAAAAAGAGAGAGAGAGGCTTTGTAGAAGCGAGGGGGGGGGGGGGTTAGTGGCCAACTTTTTGCAAGGCCAACTTCCTTTCACTTCTTTTTTTTGCGTACAATACTACATTTCCTTGATATCACTTTACTCTTTACTGTGGTAACAAGTTAGAAGTGGGGGGGACCAACCTTTCAATGGACATTTTCTAAAGTAAAGGCAATGTTGGGAAAAAAATAGGGGGGGGGGGCTCCCGTTGCTACGTACCTGTTTAAACCCAGAAAAAACTTAATATCCCTCCCTCAAAACTGCTGACATTAATTGCCTCGCGCGCACATCTCACTGGGGAAGAATCACCGATTAACGTTAATTCGGCTTTTATTGAGTTCGCTCTCCGGATAGAATGAGTTTTCTTGGCCTGACCACTAGTATTGTACTGGTAAAACGATGCATAACTTTTAATGACAATGGTATAGAACATTATATAATGATATATTTATATCATGGCATTTCATAAAATAGTTTAGAATTAAACTGAACTTGAGTAATTGAAAAATATATACATAGATTACAAAATAATTTCTGTTGACATTATGTACTCTGAACTTCATTGTTGGAAATAACATTTCATTTGGTAATTTTTTTAAAATGCTATACCCCATTTCCATAGAAAATATGTTATTAAAAAAAACGTAGTATTAATGAGAAAAGAAAGATGTTATTGCAAATAAATTGAGTTCAGTAAATTCATCTTCACCATGATTTAAAAGAAATTGAGCTGCCATGGCAATATCAATTACACATGGTCTTTTAAAGATAAATTACCGAACGAAAAAAATATGTAAAATATATATAATTATTGATTTTATTGATATATAATTATTTGCTTTGTGAATTTAAGCAAACTACGTCAGACGAGCTTTTTAGGAAAGCTAATACTTGTAGTGTATTGTATTTGGGGGGTTGTTTTTTGGTAGGCCGAGGCTATCCGCACGACGGTCGTGCTAATTACCGATGTTATCCGCACGACGGTCGTGCCAATAACTAAAGTTATTCGCACGACGGTCGTGCGAATTATAAACGTTATTCGCACGACAAACTTCAAAATTAATTTATATTAATTATACGTTTATGTGTATTATATTTTTACTTTGATATGATTTTTTACATGTCATTCTGCTTCTGTACGTTGAAACTCAATACAATTTTATTTACAAGGTTAGCTTTTTTAAAAAAGCTGAGTGTCAGCCACTGGAATACAGAAAGTTTCTTTCTTGTTTTGTAATGGTTTATGATTTGATTTATCCATCATGTTGTGCTCCTTCAATGTAATAAATGCCATTGTAAAAAAAGTTAAATTATTGTAATCGTTTTCTTATTTGTAACATAATGCTGTACATAATAAATAATAAAGCATAGAATAAAATTTAGCTAGTCTGTATCGTGATCATTACAATGATTTCCAATAAATTCTCTTCGGTGCAGATATACAGATCAGAGAAAGTTCATCTCATACCGGTAAATGAACAAAAGCCACCATGGCAACTAATATCACGTTAAGTTCTATAAAAATGATATATATAGCTAGATTATGATGAATAAAAGAAGGTTGACTTTGTGTTAAATTGTTTTAAAATACATGTCTTATTAAATAACAGTTTTCAGTTGTGCATTTCGAGGCAATGCATGATGTGGAGGGGGGGGGCATACTGCATGTATATTTTATTCAATTTCTAAGTTTGAGCATCCATTTTAGTGTTAAAAGGAAAGAAAAGAATTGCTTCCAAAAAGGTAATGAACGCCACGGAAAACAATTATAAATTGAAATTTAAAATATAAATACATGCAATACATAAAATGTCTTTGATGATGTTTACCATCATAGCAAAGCTATAGATTAAAATACTGGAATCCACAACCCCCCCCCCTCTCTCCCCTTTCATTGGAAGAGGGGATGTTGACCCTGTCTATATAAAAATCAGCACTATCTCATTTCCACTGTGGTCAGTTCCTCACATGTGGCCGCGGTTCACGTGTTCAAACGGCACTTACATGTCTATCATCATATAAATTATAAGAATTTACTGTCTTACAGTGGTCTTGTGATGTTTTCATAACTTCCATCATTAGAGTGAAAAGAAATTGATCGTTCTTTTTTTCACTATTTGGGACCTTTGTCATGTTTGTGGCATGTGGATTGTTGTGTGAATTCCGACCCATACATGTCTTATGCAAGATCGAGGGAGTCTTGCATCAGGCATCCAGAGGAGTACACAATTTAAATCTTCGGCTTGCAATGGCGATTGTGGGAATAAATGTACTTATTGTCTATCAGAAGCAATGAAATATTTTCATACTGATAGTATCATTTAAAAAATGACAAATATCGCATCTAGAAGCTGAACAGTCTATGTCATTAATTTTCTTCGAGAACGACAAAGAACAATACAGTCTATAAATAGATCGAAGTCAGTGTACGTGAAAAGCACGCCCTCTGGTTGGAGAATTGTGCAAATCTTTTTCCCAGAATTCCGATTAACGCAAGCGCACTTGCAGTTTCATCCTAACGTAACTAGTCAGCCCGGGGGCTGACTAATTAGACATCCACATAAAGTTAACCTACCCTTTTCCATGCTTACTATTCAGGAGTTCCTAAGCAAGAGTTTTTGTTGTTGTTTTTTTTAAATCGGATTTAGCCTTTTTTTGCACTGATATGATTTTTCCAAGAAAAAAAAAAGAAGAAAAGAAAAGAAAGACCCCCCTAAAAACGGCATTTCTATTTTCGAAATACGACACGCAAATTTTAATTTTATATACACCCTTGATATGATACATGAACTAGTATAATATAGGAATCAAGATTACGATCTCCCTATGGTAATAATTAAAAGAACAAACAAGTTTACCCTCTTTCAGAACGTGTCTTTCATGTTTTGTTTTATCCATCATGTTCACAGTTGTGTTCCTTTCTAAATAAATAAAATTTCGCATTTTTATACTGAGTAATAGTTTTCTTATTTGTAAAATAATGCTGTACCACAGGCACTTGTTTCGGAAATAATTATTAAACCCATAGTATAATAATAACACATTGTTTATTATTATGCTATGGGTTTAAAAATTATTTCCGAAACAAGTGCCTGTGTGCTGTACATAAAAATTAAAATAATAAAGCATAGAATAAATTTAAGCTAACCATGATTATTATATTTTTTAGGGGTGGGGTGTTATTTTGGAAATTCAAAAAATTTTTATACATGCAGTATACATATAACTAAACTGCAACTAATAAATGTTTATCATATTTATAAACAAAACAAGATTAACATATACTGGATTCTCTCTATCATTCTGGGGACTAGGGGTCGCCCCTGTCTAAAAATCCGCGAGGTTTTTCACACTTGAATACTTCAAACTATCGCATTTTACTTACCGCATGGTCAGTTTCTCGACTGTGGGTGCAATTCACGTGCACAAGCGGCATTAAGGGACTTACATCATGTACACGTCTCAAAAATAATACGGAAAATTCGACATAATATTTTACCCTTATTATAATTTTTACGTGAAGTATTCGGAGGAAATAGGAGAGAGAGAGAGAGAGAGAGAATTAATTAAAATAGGGAAAGACTAATTAAGACCATAAATAAAGGAAAGTATATTATTATGAGAAAAATATTTGTGCACAGGTTATAATATATATAATTTTTGCTCCAGTCAACATAACCTTAGAAAAATACCCAAGAATAAAATAATACAAAGGATGAATAATATTTAATAAATAATATTTAAAAATATATGTCATAATACGAGAAATAGTTTCAAATTCCAATCTTGTCAATAACATCCACGTACCAACGAGAATTTCTAACAATACACGCACGCTTCTTGACCCAGTTTTCACTTCAGCTGATATTCAGGTACATGATTCGGGTGTCCTTGAAATTGACACAGCTTTTAGTGATCACAAAGCAACTTATATTGCACTAGCCTCGAATATAAATTACAATCGCGCTTACGAAAGAAAAGTATGGGATTATAAGAGTGGTGACTTTGACAAATTAAATTTCTTAATACAAAATTGTGATTGGGATAAATATATCAATGATGCCGACAATATAGACGCGGCTACTGACAATTTTTCAAACAAATTTCTCTCTTGTATTAGACAATCTTTCTGTGAAAAAACAATTACTATTCGTCCACGAGATAAACCTTGGATGGACTCCATTCTGCGTAAAACTCTAAGACTTAGAAATAGATTACGAAATAAAGCATTAAGAACGAAGAAAGATTCGGATTGGGCTGAATTCAAAAAAGTTCGGAATACGTTCAATAACATGAAAAAATACGCTATAGCTAATTACTATGACAATATAGAAATGCACCTAGTAGACGCAAACAAAAACAACAACAAATTATATTGGAAACTAATGAAGGACGCATTTAATGTTAAATCATCCAATGATATCCCTCCATTACAAATTACTACCGATAATGGGAAAAATAGCTTAGCCTTTTCTGATCAAGATAAAATTGAAGCACTCAACAGTTATTTTTCATCCATCTCGTGTATTGATGATAAAAACCATAGTCTACCACAAATCTACTCTTCATGTAGTGATAATCTTAGTAATATCATAATTAAGGTAGAATGCCACACCAAATTTTTATTTTATAGATCTTTGAGTCATCCTTTTTAAACAATGGTTTCAGCATTGAAAGGCCGATATTAGCTCCTAATTATTTTATATGAATTTTTTTGTATTTTTTCAAAGAAAATGAAAAATATTATTTACATCCAAATTAGTTGTTTTCGAGTTAAAAGTTTGCTGTAAATGAATGCATCATATGGTTATCTTATAAAATATGTAAAGAAAGGGTGGCTGGACTTTGAAATTTTTACAAGAAAGCATCTAATTTGGATGTAAATAATTTTTTTCGTTTTCTTTGAAAAAATACAAAAAAATTCAAATAAAATAATTAAGAGCTAATGTCGGCTTTTCAATGCTGAAACCATTGTTTTAAAAGGTTGACTCAGAGATCTATAAAATAAAAAGTTGGTGTGGCATTCCTCCTTAATGAACAAGAGGTAGTTGACATTATTTCAATAATTCCTGTTAATAAAGCCACAGGTCCCGACTGCATCAGTCACAAAATGCTTAAAAATACTGTTTCTACTGTTTCAAAACCATTGACTATGT
This sequence comes from Saccostrea cuccullata, assembly GCF_032062105.1. NCBI lineage: Eukaryota > Metazoa > Mollusca > Bivalvia > Ostreida > Ostreidae > Saccostrea > Saccostrea cuccullata. Next base: position 142,885 of record NW_026927359.1, on the reverse strand, counting down.
TATTTAATAAATCACTATCAGAGAATGTTTTCCCGTCCATGTGGAAAGTAGCTCATGTATTACCTCTCTTTAAAAAGGATGATCCGTCTTTAGTGTCTAACTATAGGCCTGTGTCGTTGTTAAGCTGCGTTAGCAAAATTATGGAGAGAATTATTTTCAAACACGTGTATAATTATTTTCATTATAATAATTTATTTTATCGATATCAGGCGGGTTTTTTACCTGGTCACTCTACAGTGTACCAACTTCTAGAAACTTATCATAGCATTGTGCAAAGTATAGACGAAGGCAAATCGTGTTGTATGGTTTTTTGCGATCTATCTAAAGCATTCGACAGAGTATGGCACAAGGGTCTTCTTTTCAAATTACAAACGTACGGAATATCTGGTGATCTTTTACTGTGGTTTACAAGTTACTTGAGAAATAGATCACAAAAAGTTATGTATAAAGATCTGCTATCATCCAACCTCAATATATATGCAGGTGTGCCTCAAGGCTCAGTTCTAGGTCCTCTTTTATTTTTGATATATATTAATGATGTTGCTGAAAATATGCTTACAATGTGTAGATTATTTGCTGATGACAATTCACTGCAACATGCATCATATAATGTACTAGATATAGAATACAGGTTAAACCACGATCTTGATGTTTTAGACAAATGGTCGAGTACATGGCTTTTAAGATTCAATCCAGCAAAAACAAAGGTTGTATTTTTTTCGTTAAAACATAGACCTGTTTTACCTAACTTGTATTTTCAAGGTAATGCACTGGAGTTTGTATCGGCGCATCGCCATTTGGGTATATTGTTGTCACAAAATCTCAACTGGTCTGAATATATAGATGGTATTGTTAATAATGCTTATAAGAAATTGGGGTTATTGAAGAAGTTGAAATTTTCAATCGGTAGGAAAAATCTTTCTCTTTTGTATACAACATTTGTAAGACCTACACTTGAATATGCTTCAATTGTCTGGGATGGTTGCTCTTTATCTGATGTAGAAAAACTTGAAAAAGTACAATTAATGGCTGCTAGAATAGTTACTGGTCTTCCTATATTAGCTTCAAGAGAATCACTCTATTTTGAAACAGGATGGGTACCTTTGAAAAACCGTCGTTACCAATCTAAAATGATTACAATGTTCAAAATTAATAATTGTAATGTACCGGAATATATACAAGACATAGTCCCAAAGAAACGAGAACACACATCAAGATACAATACACGAAATAAGGATCAATTAACTATCCCAAGGGGCAGGTTAGAAATATTTAACAAATCTTTTGTACCTGATACAGTTAAAAAATGGAATTTACTGAATAAAGATACAAGGGAAGCCATCTCAGTCAATTCTTTTCGTAAGAATATAAGTGATAATAATCCTAAAGCACCATCATATTTTTTGTTTGGTAAACGTATTACCAACATTATTCATACTAAATTAAGGCATAACTGTGTTTTGAACCAAGACTTATTCAAACGTAATATTATTGATAATCCCTACTGCTCTTGTGGTAAACACGAAGATGCCTATCATTTTTTCTTTGTTTGTAAAAAATACTGTAATGCTCGAAGTAATCTTTTTGACTATCTTTTTCGACTTGATTTAAACATCATAGATGTACACCTACTGCTATGGGGCAATGAAAATCTCTCAATCGAAGTAAACAGTGACATTTTTGCCGCTGTTCATAAATTTATAAATGAATCCTGTAGATTTAGCTAGATATATTATTGAATCTTATTTGTACACGTTTTTGTTTCTATTTTGCATGACAATTATTATGTGTTTTTTAAGGAGAAGAACTAGTAAGTTGTTAGAACTTGTTTCTTATCCTTTTGCTTGACAATAAAATATGTTCAAAACATATGTCAATTTATTTAGACACGACGAAGAATAAAATAAAAATAAACGTTCGTTGGTTGGGGGTAAAAAGTATACGTTCGTTGTACATATATAATTTCCAGAACAGCGTTCAGTGTTGATATAGTTTATGTTAGAGTTATCTCTCTTGTGTCGTGCGGATAAGACCTGTTATTAGCACGACCGTCGTGCGGATAACGAAAATTATCGGCACGACCGTCGTGCCGATAGACACTTCCTTTTTGGCAACGGGATGTTTCGCGCCCATGCATGGTTCGCACCGCGATGTTTCGCGCCAATTCTGTTTCGCCCCGCGATGTTTCGCTCCTCGAACATACTTCAGTAAATGTATGCTCTGATAATTAGGTTTATAGTAGTTACATGTACTTTATCATACCTCCATCTAATTAAGTAATTCTGTAATTATTGCCGGCTTGGGGAACCTACCCTTAAATTATATGTTTTCAAGTTAAACGCAGATAATTGCTGTGCGACTTTATATTTGCTGTAATGAAATAATTCTCACCTTTTGATCTCCAACTAGGGGCCTAATCACAATTCAATTGTTGAACACACACGCTGAGCAAACGGGCACCACATTAACATTTACGATCCGTTACCTGTGTCACCGCATATTATTAAGTCGTGATTTTGAGAATGTAACACGTATTTATATCTAACATTTAATACCATGAATACATGACCTTAAATTATTACTAAATAAATGAAATATTAAAAAAAGAGGGGAGATGTTTCGCACCGAAATCGGCACGAATCATCAAGGCGCAAACCATCCCAGATTCGTTGCGTTTCCGCCAAGCTGGGTCCAGGCCATGATCTCCAGAGCTCCTTGAGTTTGTGATACAACCAATCAATTGTTTCTTATCACTATATTTTTTTTACCTAAAGTGATTTATAGTCATCATTCTATTAGGAAATCACTATATTGGCGTCGTCGGCAGGATTTTTGGTCTTACGAGACTGAAGCGGTGCCTAGGGGACACCGCGCGGTCAGGCCACGTGCAGGTGATTATATTTCAGCGGAATGGATTTAAGTTATGAAATTTGCTAGAAATCAGTGATTGGGATATGTTTTATTTTGGATCGAGTTTTCTGTTGGGTTGTAATGATTTTGTGTTTTACATGTAGGGCTGTAGGTCAACCCAAGCTTTAATTTGTTGTTTGTTAGTCTCAATTCGGAGTTATGAGTGAGAAGAAAAAGTTATTTGGTCAGGTTAAGGAGAATCCCGAGTGCATGAGTGGCATGGGTGTCCTGGGGGGCAAGGTAGCTAGGCCGGGTGGTTTGGCATGGGCCCAGGGGCATGATGCTAATGCATGGGGTGGCTCTCAACCTGGTTGGGCAGACCAAATTTCCAGGTTAACTCCGTTCAGACCACCAGTATTTGGTACTCCAGTCGGTAGAGGGGGTGAGAATACTGTGGTTTGGGAGGTAGACATGTCCCTTACCCTGGAGACTAATGATAGGCAGGTTATGGATACAGCCACTGACATTGGGACAGCTGGGGGTGGACCACATCAGAGCTCTGGGGTTATACCGAGCAATGATCAGGTCCTGGCTTGGTTAAAGGGAGTTCAAACCCAATTAGTCCAACTGACCAAGATCCTGGCAGGGAAGTCAGGGGGTAACCACTCCCTGGAATCTAGTGTAGGGGAGGAAAACAGGAACACTGCAGTGAGCAGGCACAATGCAATCTCATGAGTAGCCCCACAGGGAACCCCGGGTCGGGTGGTTTGACTTGTGCAACTAGTGTACCCAGCAGCACCCAGGTTACAAGTACAAGCACTAGTGTAGTCTTCTCACATGTGGGTCAATCTGAGCAGAGGAATAATGAGGGGCAGTGTAGAGTCTTGTTTTCAAGTGGGCATGGCGGTAACCCATTGAGAGTTTCCCCTGGCCAAAGTGTTGGTCAGGGGAATGGGGGTAGTCATCCTTCAATCATTAGGACTCAATCACACACCAGTAAGGGGGCAGTGTCCTGGGGGGATCCCCTGTATAATTTTGAAGGTCCATTAACTCCAGGTAGGTCGGATTACGCTATGCCTCAGGAGGCATATGAACATACAAATAGGGAATTCCCTGGGACTCTGAGTCACTCATGTTCTGCATCGGGGCAGATGTTTGTTAGGGGTCAGACAGGCACAGAGGCGGTGCCAGTGGTCAGTTTGGGGAGTCCAGTTATGAAGCTTGGGCCAAAAGATAGTGTAAGCTTCCTCAGCACCCTGTCAAATGCCAATCAGCTTACATGTTTCCATCCCGTGTAAATTCAATCAAATTTTATCAGGACTACTCATGACATCCGTCCAGTACATATAAAGGGGGGGGGGGCATCCTTCGCCCGTCGGATGTATTTAAACACTCTTGATAATTTACTTCACATCCTTGTAAATCATAACCAAGTTCCATTTCTTGTTTCAAATATTTCATTTAATAAAGACTTCAAAGTTCAATGAAATATAACAAAACAGTCAGTACCTCTATATGAGTCTAAGTCCTAGCTTAATTAACATCTCTGGCCTTATAAAATATAGTGGATTGCGGTGTCCGTGCGGTGGAGAAATTATACGCAACTTAATTTGTATTAGTTTACATTATTTTCTCATACCTAAGTCGCTAGTAATTTACAGTCAGTGATGTTGATGACGTAATATGATCTGATCGTTACGACCGTCGTGATGAAACTGGCGTTCGCTGCTCATATATATAACCTTCTGTAATGGTCACGTGATCACAACAAACCAATGAATAATTGTCCTTTCTGGAGCCTCTCAGAACTACTTTACATACATTTTGTGTAAAACAAAGAAAATAACATCGCTCAAAATGTCCTTTCTACATGTAAAGTAGCAGCTATAAATTCTATTCGATGTACATAATAAAATAAGTTCAACAAACAATCTGTAATAAAACGGACACACACAATCTTCGGCGTAGTAATACCGGACAATAATGTACACACATAAGTATTACGCTACACATTCAAGTTCCTAAACATTTCGTCAAATAAAACATAATCAAATGACAATACTGCAATAAAATAACATTTAGGTATCAATTATGAATATTTGACGACACGGACAGTGTTATTTCGATCTTATCAATTGTAAAACAACAATGTTTATGTCACATGACTATTTTCTTCGTAAGAAAGATGGCAAGCGCCCAATTTACAACACATCTGATAATGCTGAAATAAGTAAGTAAATTACAGTCGTAATATGATAGATAATGATGAAAAACTGACTTACAACATCTCAGTATAACTGTCCCGTACTGTCTGTTCAACATTATCTCGCTAGATCGTCTAGTAATACAAAACCAACATTTGTTTACATTACAGTGTCGAAGTGCAATGTGTATTGCATCAATAATTCAAGTAAACAAAAAGATAATGAAATAACATGAACAATAAAACATTTCTAGTAAATTTACAACTGAATGCTACTTTACTTCACTAAAAAACACTCCACCATCAGCCTGTCAGTGCAATTAATATGCAAAATTCTAAAGTCCAACCCCCATGCATATTACAATAGTGATATTTTGCACCGTCATGCTGTAGGGAAAATACTTCTTCAGGAACCCCTGTTACACTTTCGGGATTATCTAATGGTGATTTCTCAAGGTTTGGCCGTAATATCCCAGCTGAGGCCAAGAGTCAGGTACACTGGAGACCTTGAGTGGGGTCTGTTCTACGCGAAATTTAGAATGTTGGCTTGCTATTATAGGTGGGATGATGACGATGTCTGTTGGCTCTCAGTGTCTCCGTAGAGGGACCAGCACTGAGATATTTCTACCTGCTCTCCTCAGGGGGTGAGCATATGACTTTTCAGGGGATAGCATCTCGATTCAAGCAACGGTTCGGAAAGGGTACATTGCAGGCCGTGTCGCAAGTGGAGTTTAAATCCATGACTCAAGGGACTGATGAGAGTTTAGAGCAGTGGGGTGACCGGGTCATGGAAACCGCGCAACGTGCTCTAGGGGCAAGGGTCCCGGGACAAGTGCTCCAGGAGCAAGCAGTGCTGCGGTTTGCGATGGGCTGTCTGGATGTGCGCGCAGGCAGACGACTGATCGACAGCCCCCCTGTTAATTTAGATGAGGCTGTGAGGCGAGTAAAGACTTACCAGCTAAGCTGTCAAGCCCCTTACTCCTCAGCACAGAGTAGTGTGCCCTGTCTCATTAGGCAGTACACCGTCAGGTGTGGAGAAAAAGTCACCACCACAAGCTCCATGTAAGGGGTCCTCGGAGACCAGAAAATGGACGTCACGGAGGAAAAATTCTGGTGTCAAGTCAGGATTTAGGCATGACCAAAGGGTTCCCCAAGGCAGGGGACAGGATTTCCCATGGCAATGCAAGCTAAAACTCTGGAGAGGTCGTTGCTCTAAATGCCATCAGCCTGGGCATTTCCGTCGTGAGTGCCCAGAACGACTTATGGGGAGTGGTAAGGACAAGTCAGAGCCGCGGAACAGACCCCAGGCCTCGGCAGGCCAGGGGCAAAAGAGGCGCAAAGCACCAAAGTGTAAATGTGCCGGTCTGGGGAAAATGACTGCACCAGATTAAGGAGAAGGTTCATGCCCCTTGCTCATTGAGCGGGGCTAATCAGACGACTAGTATACAGTTATCTTTCACTTGATGTTCTTGTCCAGATGTCAGATGTTCTGTGCCCAGGGAAGATCCAGGATGGCATGTTCGCCAATACCGCCAGTAGGGGACAGTCCGGAAGAACTGGAATTTGCGTTAAACTACTGTTTCTGTTTGGAAAGCCAATCATGATTTGGACAGTTTAATGTTAAAGAGATTTATTGTGGATTATATTAAATAATCATAGGATGTTAACTCTTATTATCTTTTGTGTAAAAGTGTTATTTTATATTGTAAATGGCCACCACTTTGTCGGAATTGGGACATTCCTCCACAAAATGGGGGGGGGATGTAGTGTATTTGGGGGGTTGTTTTTTAATTGTAATTGGGATCGGGCTCGAGAGCCCATCGATCTCTCTCTTCCCGCGTTTCCGTCAAGCTGGGTCCAGGCTATGATTTCCAGATCTCCTTGATTTTGTAATACAACCAATCAATTGTTTCTTATCAATACAATATTTTTACCTAAAGTGATTTAGTCATCTATATTCTATTAGGAAATCACTTTATTCTACATACGCCCGGGTCTCTCTCTCTCTCTCTCTCTCTCTCTCTCTCTCGAGAGAGAGAGAGAGAGAGAGAGAGAGAGAGAGAGAGAGAAAAATATTAAATCTCAATAATATTTTCAAGAAATGCGAATCAAAGCACTTGTTATGCATTTTCTAATTGGAAACTGATCAGCAAAATGATATAGCCTACTAGGTAAAAATAGAAGACGTGGTCTTATAAACCACATAGAAATTGTCAATCAGAAACTCGAGCATCTCTTAAATATCAACTTCAGAGTACTGGTGTGTACAATCAGATTTTTTTTTTAACAAAATAACCAATGACAAGTAAATTTACGAGTTCCATTTTTATTGAAAAAGCATCTGTCAATGATATCAAAAAGCCTGGTCTTTAATTTATTGTGGGGAATAGTTGTATTTATAAAGTTGAAAGTCGTTTATGTAAGTTTTTATGGTGTTCATTTTTGTAAAATTTTGTGATTTCAAGTGTTCCGAAAGTTTTTAGCTCACCTGAGCCGAAGGCTCAAGTGAGCTTTTCTGATCACATTGTTTCCGTCGTCCGTCCGTCCTTTTGTCCGTCTGTCTGTCCGTCTGTAAACTTTTCACATTTTTGACTTCTTCTCAAGAACCACTGGGCCAATTTTGACCAAACTTGGTACAAAGCATCCTTGGGTGAAGGGAAATTTAAATTGTTAAAATGAAGGGACATATCCCCTCGCAAGGGGAGATAATCAAGAAAAGACAAAAATAGGGTTGGGTCATTAAAAAATCTTTAATGAAACTTATGTGGAAGCATCCTGGTATAGTGTAGATTCTAAATTGTTCACATCATGACCCCAGGGTGAAGGGCGGGGCCACAATGGGGAATCAAAGTTTTACATAGAAATATATAGGAAAAATCTTTGAAAATCTTCTTCTCAAGAACCACTGGGCCAGAAAAGCTGAAACTTATGTGGAAGCATCCTGGTATAATGTAGATTTTAAATTGTTCAAATAATGACCCCCGGGGGAAGGGCGGGGCCACAATAGGGAATCAAAGTTTTATATAGAAATATATAGGAAAAATCTTTGAAAATCTTCTTCTCAAGAACCACTGGGCCAGAAAAGCTGAAACTTATATGGAAGCATCCTGGTATAGTGTAGATTCTAAATTGTTCACATCATGAGCCCCGGGGGAAGGGCTGGGCCACAATGGGGAATCAAAGTTTTATATAGAAATATATAGGAAAAATCTTTGAAAATCTTCTTCTCAAGAACCACTGGGCCAGAAAAGCTGAAACTTATATGGAAACATCCTGGTATAGTGTAGATTCTAATTTGTTCACATCATGAGCCCCGGGGGAAGGGCTGGGCCACAATGGGGAATCAAAGTTTTATATAGAAATATATAGGAAAAATCTTTGAAAATCTTCTTCTCAAGAACCACTGGGCCAGTAAAGCTGAAACTTATGTGGAAGTATCCTGGGGTAATGTAGATTTTAAATTGTTCAAATCATGACCCCCGGGGGAAGGGCGGGGCCACAATGGGGAATCAAAGTTTTATATAGAAATATATAGGAAAAATCTTTGAAAATCTTCTTCCCAAGAACCACTGGGCCAGAAAAGCTGAAACTTTTGTGGAAGCATCCTGGTATAGTGTAGATTCTAAATTGTTCAAATAATGACCCCCCGGGGGGAGGGCGGGGCCACAACGGGGAATCAAAGTTTTATATAGAAATATATAGGAAAAATTTTTGAAAATCTTCTTCTCAAGAACCACTGAGCCAGAAAAAGTGAAGCTTATGTGGAAGCATTCTGGGGTAGTGTAAATTCTAAATTTTAGGAATCATGACCCCCGGGGAAAGGGTGGGGCCATTATAGGGAATCAAAGTTTTACATAGAAATATATAGGAAATATCTTTGAAAATCTTCTTCTCAGGAACCACTGGGCCAAAAAAGCTGAAAAATATGTGCCCATGGAAGGATCATGGGGTAGTGTAGATTTCAAAATGTCTAAATTATGATCAGTGGGGTAGGGTGGGGATGCATTATGTATAACAAGCTTAAGGGGGAAATCTGGTAAAGAACAGAATGGTTAAAGCTTCTCAGGTGAGCGATGTGGCCCATGGGCCTCTTGTTTTTATAGCCTCAACATCTGTAATTGTTGCACAATACTCCGAAAGTATCTCCACTATACTGTTAATATCATGGTGGGGACACAGGGGCTTGTGTAGAGAAAATAAATCGGTTAAAAAAATTAGTACCTTGGAGAAAAAAAACGTTTTTCTCCTAGGTACTAATTTTTTTAACTGATTTATTTTCTCTACACAAGCCCCTGTGGTGGGGAGTAAAGAAAGAGGCCTATTTAGAATAAATAAAGTACTTAATAAGCTTGATCGAAATGCATGCAATTTTCACTAAATGCCTCAATACAGCTAACAGTCTATTGGAATTCCCATGGGTACTAATTGCACCCCGTTATTAGCAGACTTATTTTTGTATTTATATGTAAACCTTGGTTGCGTAATGAAATAAATGACAACACAGGTTTCAAAAGTTCAGCAGGTTATATTCTAACTCATGTCATACATATGATAATCATGATAGCCCTGTAAAATCAATGTATAAAGCCTCAGCAATGTATACAATAGTCAAGTGTTCATATTATAATATAAAACACTAATCGTAAAATAGTCCCTCACTGATTAATACGTATCATAACGCATTAACTTAATATCGTAATAGTTTTAACACTCATAAATTTAATTTATAAAGTGAGCTCCACTGAACGTATTTATTTATGAAAGTTTAGCGAAATAAAACAATTACATGTATTTACACTTTCATTTACAAATTACATCTAACAAACAGCTTACCAAAGCTCTTCCGAAAATATGCTAATTTACTAAGTGCTGTGCTGTGCCAAAAGAATTGAACAAACAAGTTTTTAACTACTGGAAATATATACACGCAGAACCAATGCTTAAACTTCTGAGATAAAAACCAAACAAAAAGTCAAACATACCATGACTGAAAATCCAAAAACATCCAAAATCTAAACTGACATAGATCACAACCTGCTGGTACAACAGCACGGGACAAAAAAAAACACCCCAGAGAAATTCAAAACCTGTCTATGGTCACCAGTCATGTGATAAGTCTAAACAATCGCTCAATGGAGTTTTGGCGGGAAAATATTTAATTCAACAAAATTGTAAAATAAATCAGCAAAGACTTTTAATACCTTTGTAATTTTGTATATCTGTAAAACTTTTATTTACCTACCTATACTTTATAATTATAAGTGCATAAAATTTTTTTAAAAACCATAACTTTAAAAATATATACACAGAATTCTGATATGCTATATGTACATATATGAAGCAGGGCTGGGTTTCACAAAACTATCGTAAGAATTGTCCTAAGATAGATCTTACGATCATCTTAAGATCTGACTTATGACAATAATAAGATTTGCTACTGCTGTTTCACAAAACTATCTTAGGTGTAAGAAATCTTAAGACGAATTTCATTCTTCAATTCCACCGGGATTTTTTTGTTAAAAATATGTTTGCACGAAGTTTAGTTGCCTTTCCTCAATTTTGCAGAAATACCCTCGGGAAAAAAAATTATTGCATCAATTTTAATGTAATTAGGGTGTGTTTGGGGTTGGGTCATAAAATTAAATTTGAAATAATTTCATCACCATAAAGAATTGAATGAAATTTGTACAAGTTTCCATCTTCTTGCTTAGAAAATAGTAGTTCCTGACGACATTTATGAGATGCTTTTTTTAGCTCACGTGAGCCAAAGGCTCAAATGAGCTTTTCTGATCATATTTTGTCTGTCGTCCATCCGTCCGTCTGTCTGTCTAGCTGTCCGTCTGTCTGTCCGTCTGTAAACTTTTCACATTTTCGACTTCATCTCAAGAACCACTGGGCCAATTTTGACTAAACTTGGTACAAAGCATCCTTGGGTGAAGGGAAATTTAAATTGTTAAAATAAAGGGCCAAGTATCCTCACAAGGGGAGATAATCAAGAAAAGACAAAAATAGGGTGGGGTCATTAAAAAATCTTCTCCTCAAGAATCACCGGGCCATAAAAGCTGAAACTTATGTGGAAGCATCCTAGGGTAGTGTAGATTCTAAATTGTTCAAATCATGACCCCCGGGGGAAGGGCGGGGCCACAATGGGGAATCAAAGTTTTACATAGAAATATATAGGAAAAATCTTTGAAAATCTTCTTCTCAAGAACCACTGGGCCAGAAAAGCTGAAACTTATGTGGAAGCATCCTGGTGTAATGTAGATTCTAAATTGTTCAAATCATGACCCCCAGGGGAAGGGCGGGGCCACAATTGGGAATCAAAGTTTTACATAGAAATATATAGGAAAAATCTTTGAAAATCTTCTTCTCAAGAACCACTGGGCCAGAAAAGCTGAAACTTATGTATGCTGGGGTAGTGTAGATTCTAAATTATTCAAATCATGACCCCCAGGGGAAGGCCACAATTAGTAATCAAAGTTTTCATAGAATTATATAGGAAAAATCTTTGAAAATCTTCTTCTAAAGAACCACTGGGCCAGGAAAGCTGAAACTTATGTGCACATGGAAGGATCATGGGGTAGTGTAGATTTCAAAATGTGTAAATTATGTTCAGTGGGGTAGGGTGGGGATGCATTATGTATTACAAGGGGGAAATCTGGTAAAGAACAGAATGGTCAAAGCTTCTCAGGTGAGCGATGTGGCCCATGGGCCTCTTGTTTAATTAAAGCTACTAGAGTATCTGAACCTTTGCAATTACTGAATGATTATAGCAATGAATCCTTTTGAAACACCAAAGCGTGTTCAAAGTTCGTTCATAAAATTCGATGAAGGTGTCTTTAAAACGCTTCAACTACTGAAACAAAATAAGAATGCTAACAGATGAATATAAGAAACGAAAAAAAAACAATATCCAATCAAAATTTTATAATTTCAATGCTACGATATATTAAGAAAGAATGTAGAAAGCATGTACATACAGCATCACATGTTACAGCATGATTTTCATACACATTACACATTCCGGTAGATTAATAAGGGATACCCCAACAATAAAATTATTTGATTTTCATCTTATTTTGTACCACTGAATGTACTGTTCACCTCATAATATCTATAAAAAAAAATCACCATAATGTAACAAAAAAAAGAAATTTTAGTAAAATGTCTAAAAAAAAAAATGCAGTGTAGCTACATATGTTTTTTTTTTAACTTTCATGGACTTAACAAATTCATAAAAATGCATATACATGTACTTCGTATTTCTGTTTATTAAAAAGATATTAATGTAACCTATCAATAAATAAACTACATTTACATGTATCTCGAACACAGGATCTGGAATTACTTTAGCCATTTAAAAAAATGCTTAAGTTAGCAATGCTTGGTCATAGTTATTGTGATATTCTTGCGAGGTATGGAATTCAAATGAAACAACTTTGAATAAAGTTATATGGGATATATGAATTTTACATACATGTACATACATAGCCTTTTAAAAAGAAGCATATGGGGGTGCAATGTCAGTTGGGAGGGGACACAAGCAAAGAAAAAATGCATTGAAATGAATAAAGTGTAAAAAACATAAAGTAGGTACATTTTATGTTTTCTATCGTTTATTTACTGGCAAATTATTTTTTGCCGGGGGGGGGGGGGTCAATGTTCCGTTTGGCCTAATATAGTCCAAAGGATTGTTCTATCACTAAAAGCCGTTTATCTTTAAATATCCTTCGGTTTTTGGCTAAAATATATACTATCGCCAGTTTCAATTTAGACTTAAAGGTCAAGTATAATATTTTGGTGAAAATTCATAATTATTCATTATTTTCAGCCTCTGGAGCAATATGAGTGACATTCTGAGGTCTATTTATTTTTTTGTCACAAATTTCCATCACTAATAGTCGTTTAAACTTACCTGTGTGACAAGTTAATCATTTATTGTAAATCGCTTATCTCCCTTGTTGCGTGACGTCATCAGAGACAGCGTGAAATAGGAAGTGCATCCTATATTTATGGCACGCCAAATTCACAAAAATGAGCTTAACATAGTTTCACAGTCGATAAACTAGGTTTATCGGTTGTAAACTATAGTTTACGGACTGTAAACTATAGTTAACAACGTTAATCTATATTTTACATCTGTAAACCATAGTTAACGCGATAATCTATGTTTCACAACCGTAAACTATACTTAACACCGAAAACAATCATTTGCGATTGCAAAACGTAGATTATCTGATAAATACAGTTTCACGATTTGTAAACTATAGTTTACAAACCGTTAACTATAGTTAACGATCTGATAAATACAGTTTCACAATTTGTGAAACTATGATTAACAACTCTTAACTATAGTTTACGATTGTAAACTATAGTTTACAAACGTGTCTATGTTTATCAACAAAATCTATTGTTAACGCTTATTACAGACAAATAAACTTAGATTAGCATTCGTAAACTATAGTTAACAAACGTTAAATATAGTTTTACAGATGAAAACTATACTTAACGAATCGTTAACTATAGATTACGGTTTGTAAACTATAGTTTACAGTCGATAAACCTAGTTTATCAATTGTGAAACTAAGTTTATCTCATTTTTGTGAATTTGGCGTGCCATATATATTGCCGTGTTTGGAACATTATTGTTTGCGAGATGTTGCCATGTGGGCTTTTAACTGTACCAATAAATCGGAACAAGACATGAGTATATATTTAAATTCTTAAGCACCTGAAATTGAGGGAAATATGGACATTCAATTTAAAAAGAGATGATTTTGAGCCCAATAAACACGAAACACTATAAATATAAGCGACATTTTACATAGACCAGTTTAGGCTACATTTTAATTAATTATAAAATTATCTCACGAATTACTTGGTTTTATTTCAAATTTAAATTGCATTTTTCAATTTGTATCTAGTTGTCTTAAGATTTTGATAGATCTTAAGATTATCATAAGATATGACAGTTTTGTGAAACAGCTATGGTGCAATCTTAAGATAGTTTTTGGTCTTAAGACAGATCTTAGTCATAAGACAGCTTTATGAAACTGGCCCCAGAATTTGTCCAAAATCTGATATGTGGAAAGAAGAAAACACTCGCTGTGGCCTTCAACTCTATATTTAGATAATTATATCGACGATGTATTCAATTAACAATGGTTATTTCCATTCTTATGTCGATATGATACATCCCTTGAAAAACCCTTGAAAAGCTTGAAATAAAGGATACCATAATGTCTGACACATCTGTTTCATATTTAGATATTCTACTTTAGAACCTCGTATACTATTGTGTGGTCTGAGAGTAAATAAACATACAGGAAAACGTTAATGGTAATCTAATTACATGTACCAAGCTTCCTGACAAACGAGCTGACTTTAAATTTTCAGTCGCCAACATCTATAATACTTATCCAGCAATAAACCTTCATCACTTACATACGGGGTTTATATATCTCTCAATTGATTCGAAACGCAAGAGCATGCTCTATGTATGAACAGTTTTTTTAAACGAGGTAGGGTATTGACAAACAAGTAGCTGAAACAAGAATATCGATAGTCTCGTTTAAAATAATTATTGCATAAGTTCTATGGTAGATACAATGACCTTGTCGACAAATACAATTTATCATTAAATAAATCAAATGCTGACTGACGTTTTTCATACTTATTGTTAGACCATTATTTACCCACTGAATTGTCGACGGATTTTCCCGTTATTTCCCGATCATGAAAGGAGCTCACGGCGGGTATGACCAGTCGGCAGAGGATGCTCACTCCTCCATGGCACCTGATCCCACCTTCGATTTTTTTCGAGGTCCGTATTTGCTCTGCTATATTTTGTGTATTTCATTATAATAATTTTACACATAGCGTAAAACGTTTGTGTAATCATTGTAACATATCACAGTTCACTTCTAACTCCATACAATGCTATCATAATCAAAACTGGTATCTTGGGCTAGATTAAAGGAAATTCGTTTCTTATAAAAAATGAATTTATTTATATACTTCATGAGATACAAATATTAAAATTTTACAATACAGTTTCTTAGACTTCAAAGAATGTTGCATCCTTGAGATGCATGGAATGAAAATTGTTGCACGAAAACATTTAAATTTCAAGCCTCATTTTGAGATCTTTAAATTACATAATAATTTATTAAAGGTCATACGAAACAATTCATTACACTTAGATTTTACTTATTAAACATAAAGACTAGTATAAAAGAATGTTAAATTACGTTTGGTAAAAAAAATTTGCTTTTGTTTAACAGAAAAATGAAGGCCTAAACTTGTCCACTTGATAAATTTGTTACTTGCTTATCGTTCTTGATTTTGTGTTTGTATGACGTCACAAAGACCCACTGATGTTAACAACGCATTAGATCTAGTGTAATTTTACTGTATTTTATTAGCTCACCTGAGCCGAAGGCTCAAGTGAGCTTTTCTGATCAAAATTTGTCCGTCGTCTGTCGTCGTTGTCGTAAACTTTTCACATTTTCATCATCTTCTCAAGAACCACTGGGCCAATTTCAACCAAACTTGGCACAAAGTATCCTTAGGTGAAGGGGATTCAAGTTTATTCAAATGAAGGGCCACGCCCTTTTCCAAGGGGAGATAATCATGATTTAGATAAAAATTATTGGCATTTTTAAAAAATCTTCTCCTCAAGAACCACTGGGCCAGGAAAGATGAAACTCATGTGGAATTATCCTCAGGTAGAGTAGATTCAAGTTTGTTCAAGTCAAGACCCCCGGGGGTAGGGCGGGGCCAAAATGGCCGATCAAAGTTTTACATAGGAATATATAGGAAAAATCTTTAAAATTCTTCTTCTCAAGGACCACTGGGCCAGGAAAAATGAAACTCATGTGGAATCATCCTCAGGTAGAGTAGATTCAAGTTTGTTCAAGTCATGACCCCCGGGGGTAGGGCGGGGCCAAAATGGCCGATCAAAGTTTTACATAGGAATATATAGGAAAAATCTTTAAAAAATCTTCTTCTCAAGAACCACTCGGCCAGGAAAGATGAAACTCATATGGAATCATCCTCAGGTAGTGTAGATTCAAGTTTGTTCAAGTCATGACCCCCGGGGGTAGGGCGGGGCCAAAATGGCCGATCAAAGTTTTACACAGGAATATATAGGAAAAATCTTTAAAAATCTTCTTCTCAAGAACCACTGGGCCAGGAAAAATGAAACTCATGTGGTATCATTCTCAGGTAGTGTAGATTCAAGTTTGTTCAAGTCATGACCCCCGGGGGTAGGGCGGGACCAAAATGGCCGATCAAAGTTTTACATAGGAATATATAGGAAAAATCTTTAAAAATCTTCTTCTCAAGAACCATTGAAACAGGAAAGATGAAACTCACGTGAAATTATCCTCAGGTAGTGTAGATTCAAGTTTGTTCAAGTCATGACCCCCGGGGGTAGGGCGGGGCCAAAATGGCCGATCAAGGTTTTACATAGGAATATATAGGAAAAATCTTTAAAAATCTTCTTCTCAAGAACCATTGAAACAGGAAAGATGAAACTCATGTGAAATTATCCTCAGGTAGTGTAGATTCAAGTTTGTTCAAGTCATGATCCCGGGGTAAGGGTGTGGCCAAAATGGCCGACCAAAGTTTTATATAGAAATATATAGGGAAACCTTTTTAAATCTTCTTTTCAAGTACTTCAAAGCCTGGATTAGTAATATTTGTATGGAATCATCCTCAGGTAATGTAGGTTCTAGTTCGTTTAAATTATGATCCCCTTGGGGGTTAAAATTCAACCCCCCCCCCAACTTAAATTAACTTTCAGTTCTGATCTGATATGTGTTTTTTCCTAGCTGATGTGCTCAGGTGAGCACTGTGGCCCCTGGGCCTCTTGTTGAGTTAATTTTAGTCTTTTTTGTTGATATAAATGTGATTATGTTTTTCGATGAGCTACCTGATTCTAAGGAACAGTTCACTTTATTTGAACTTATCGTTAATTTAGGCACAGCAACTGAAAACGAGAGCTTTTCATAGTAAGATGATCCTGATGAAAACCCCGTTGAAATCAAGATTTTTCACCCCAACCAAGATTACTTATTTCAAATTAACACCTTAGAAACAACAATCTTCTTGTTTTTTATACGTATATGATACATGATGTAACCCCCTCCCCCCTTTTTCCCTAAATAAACACGGGGATATTGAACTTCATGATAAACGTGGATCGGTAAATTATTTAAAAAGTCGGCGTACTTGAATGCACGCTTCTGCATTCTGAAACACGAGAACTAATGAAAATGATATACAGAAATAGGTTTATGACGACATCATCGTAATTTTGCTGTCACAAGAAAAGTGATTTTAAAAACTTACCAGCATTACGAGTATGCACGTTAATATACATGTACTGTAATGTTACTAGTACGGTGCAGTGATATATTTCTATATTAACAGTTTCACTGAGTAACTGCAGTTTGAAAATACTTATACAGTGCGTGCATAGGATGATCCGTTAAAAAGAAACCCATGCCCCAATGCCCATTGTTTGCGAGACTGAACCTAACACTTTTAAAAAAATATTTTTACAGTTAAACATTCTTTTTTAAAAGCAGAGTATGATATTTGTTAAAATAAACTGATGCAAATTTAGAAAATTTGATCTGCAAATACACACAGAAACGTCCGTGCGTAGGATTACATAGATAGATTTGCGTTTAAAGTCCGAGGTTGACTTTTTAAGATTAAATACGATATTCAAAAAGGCACAGTGTTATGTGTAAATGTACCGACTTTGGTAAAAAAAAAAAAGAGTCAATGAGATAGGGAAAGCCAAAGAAAGAGCAAGGAATAACTGAGAGAGGAGAAGACCAGGAAGCGATAGAATCATTTCATTTTCCACAAATAAATGAAATCATTTATCAACATGCAGGTTTAGTAAGTTTCACTTTCACACACCGATGTCAATCGATCGAATACAGCTTTACTTATATGCGCGTGCTACCGATCGAGTAACTGTATATATATTTATATATAACTTACAGAAGTTCTGCTCTCTTTGGACATCGTCTCTCTCTAATACGCCAGTTTCGAGATTGTAACTCTCCTACGATAGAGGCGCAAAAAGTATCCATTTCGGCAGGGAGGTGGGACAGGTTGTTTCTGTACACAAACGTGCATAAGTAAATGAACGATATTTATGGCTTTTAAAATTTATTAAATGTTATTATACAAATATGGACTCAATGTAGGTCAATATGCATTTATAATGACCCAAGATGACAGATATTGACCTCAGATACATGTAGTATATCGACCGAGGGCGCTAGCCCGAGGTCGATATACTCCATGTATCTGAGGTCAATATCTGTCAGCCTGGGTCATTATAAATGCATATTGACCGTGCGTTGAGTCCATATTTATTATATTATATAAATAATATTAACCCAAATTTATTTATACAATGTATATCTTCCTTGTGTTTACAGAGATAGTATTAACCATAAATAAGTTGAATGTAAGTGTTTCAGAATTTATTGCATGTTATCCGAGGAACTTGTCTCGGTAATAAATTTTAACCAATACCATGATAATAACGCAAGATATCCAACTCCGAATAACACAGAGTACCCCCTCCCCCAGATTGAGAATCGCACTCGTTTACACTTACAGAGGAAATTATATGCACTGACAAAATATATATATTTATGTCTTCTACGATTAGATACAATCACACATGGCACGCTCGTCTTTATTTTTTTTAGTCTCTGTAATCGCGAAAACATGCAGCGTCAAAACTCTGCTCGCCGATTGGAAAAGTCTTTCAACAATGAAATGGTATGTGCTAAGTATTACCGAAAAATGTTCACAGATATCCTTGTAATTGTTATGTATTCTCAGTCTCAGATTTCTTTGCTATATCTTTTAAATTTTCCTCACCTACAACTTGCAAACTTGCGAACTTCCATGTTTGTTTAAAGCGAAAGTGAAAACGAGGCAGCTCGTGCAAGTCATTATTCGCTTTCAGCGGCCGTTATTAAAAAATAATTACTTCGTATTGACCAATCAGATTACCGGATTTCACAAAGTTATATAATATAAAAAAGATAATGATATTAAGCAGTGATGCATCTGATGATTTTATCAAGTTCAACTATACATATTTACAAATCTACTTTAAATTATAGGTACTTGAAAACGAAAGAAACGTCATAGTCTTAATAAAAAGTAACCGATTTTTTTGATCGTACAACCTTTTTTTTTTTTTTTTTTTTAAAGTTTGTTGGTTTTTTGAAATTATAATAAAGAAAAGAATCAATGTGTCATTTAGATCGCCTACGTACAATGATCAGATGCATGTGTACCGGTTTTATTAGAGGTCCTAATTTCTTCCCTCGTCTGAAAAGTCTCACATCCACCGACATTTTCTTTTTTGTTACGATTTTTTAACTTTAAAAAATGACTTCTTTAAATTAATTCGGTTATTCTCGAAATGTAGAGTGCATCCTGACAATCATGTAGTTATGATAAACCAGTATATCGATGATACAATGTATCCAATATATAAACATCAAATATAGTTGTCCCACCTGTTTGTTTACGCGGCAACGAAACTCCCCTCCTTAACGAAAGAGCGCACCAAGGGAGATAATCTCGAAGCGTATTATATTGATATGTAGAAGGATGACAATAAATAACACGGATAAAACATGCTAAAATCTTGCAAACATGCAACAGGATGTTAAAAGACAAACACTATCTGGTTTGCAAATCATATATTTATGCAAAGTTTTAGTCAAGACAATGATATTTCTTAAAAATTACGCTGCATAAGACATGATCGGCTATATAAATATTAGTACAGAATGTAGCGAGTGGGTCTTACTGACGTCATAAGCAAAGGGAGATAAGCCGCGCTAGTTGAAGCTCATCTTCGCAGTAAAGTATCTCTGATCAACTCTATTGCCTCCAACTTGCGTAAAAAAATCCAAAATGTTATTTCAGGCTGATTAATGTTGCTCAGATATACTTATTTCCGTATACAACCCAAAATGCTCAGGACGTTGTTTCGTATGACCTTTAATTTTAAGAGTTATTATTTTTGGCTGATGACGGATATCCTAAAATGTGGAGTCTGTAAATAAATTTATTCCTTTTTTTTTTATTTATTAACTGTTTTCTTCTTTTTCTTTATAATTATTATTATTATTATTATTATTATTATTATTATTATTATTATTATTATTATTATTATTTGGTTTGCTTTATTTCTTTGTTTGTTTGTTTGTTTTTGGAGATTCATATTGTGTATTGTGTATTCACTTGAATAAATGAGATTTTTAACACTCCGCGCGGCAAACTATTTATTATGGAAGTAAATTAATAACATTTTAAACCAAAAGGTACAAGTCTATAGAATTCAGGAATACTACATTCCTCCCCCTTTAAATGGGATGGACACATATTTCTCACTACTCAATGGTTTTGAGTGCCGTGTATAGGTAAAAATTTGTAGACTTACATGTAGCTAGCTCCATCGACAAGTGGTAGTGTCTCAATATGATTGAAAAATTATCGAACGTAAAACAAACAAAATGTAAAGTATTCAGATACTTACTTCTATATAGAAATTACTTGAAATGAAATTTAAAATTATGGAATAACAAAACTTGATGATTAAGTTATAAAGATAGATACATTTGATAAAATAGATAAGCACGGAGTTCTATAAAAATTAATTATTGTGTCCGAAAAGAAACATTCATACCCAAAAGAGAATAGCAAATGCTTGTTTTAATCAGAGGAAGAAAAATGACAATCTAGTGTCTTGTGATGGTAACATCGAATATAAAGAGTGTATGTTTGTTTGTTTCTTGGGACCAAATATCTTGTACACATTCTAAAGAGAGTAGGGGGCGTTTTGATTCAAATGCTTCAGAAATATAAGGGTAGTGTTTGAGTATGAGTAAGAGGGGCGTAGCAACCGGGGGGGCCAGGGGGGGCCTGCCCCCCCCCCCCCACTTTTTTCCCCAACGTTACTTATACTATAGGAAATGTTAATTGAAAGCTTGGTTGCCCCCCCCCACCTTTAGACTTTTAGAAAATGTAGTATTAGAATTGGTAGTAAAAGTAGTTGACACTGAGAAAACACCCCCCACCCCCCACCCCACGAAATAGGATTTTCGACTTTGGGCAACTTTTCCCTTTTTTTTTTTTTTTTTTTTGCTTGTCAACTTTTTCAGGTAAGTAAAAAAAAATTTTTTTTCCGGCTGCCCCCCCCCCACTTTCAAAAACGATGCTACGCCACTGAGTAATAAATGGTACTGAAAGAAGTTTGAAACCTACCCACAAAATATTATTTTCGAGTTTGGAAAAAATATTTTTTTGGTGGTGGGGGTTGTTTGTTTGGTTTGGTAAATTTTTTGAGGTAAGAATTAGAAAGAATAAATCCAGAACTAAACTTAAATGTTCGTGCGCAATAAAAGTACACTTTTTTTCAGTGGATGGCACTGTAGCTCTCCGGTCTGTCAAAATCTTTGTTTCGGAGAGCTACAGTTCTGCAGCTAATTTAAGAGCAGTCCCATGATCTTGGCTATTCAAATGCAATAGAAATTATTTCAATGTTTCGTGTTGTATCTCTAACAAATCAGTTCTAGCCGACTTGATTCTGAAAGCATGAAACTGTTCCTATACTTCCTGTGAGATCTTTCAGATAACAATGTTCAACTCCCATGAGTACTTTCAGTACTTTGATTTTTAAAGCATACATTTCATGGGGTATATGAACATTTTATTGTCAATGAAATAAAAGATACCACAGAACTTGACACATCTCTTTCATATTCAGATATTTTATACTTGAAAAGGACGTTATAATTGCCGATGGATTACTGATGAGTATCCTCCTGGTGAAAAATGGTTTGATTGAACGGCAGAGTGGTTGCATCATTGTTTGTATAGGCCAATCAAGGGAATATTGGATTTAGACATCCGATCTTAGAATTGTAACGTGTTCTGGGTCCGATGATTTGGATCAGTCCGCGTGATTATAAAAATGATCAGATTTACAGAAAATAATTACCAAAATAAATAAGATGAAAACGAGTCAATATATACATATATTTCTAGGGTTATCTTTCCCTTTAATATGAAAACAAATCAACAGCAATAAGATATCGGACCGGGCTCTGTCCTGAGTATCTGTCCGGAGTATCGGTCTCAGGGATGTGTCTCTATGCGGCTGTGTCCCTTGATCTGACGCAGCCTGTAGCCAGGTACTAGAAAAACACCGCTTGTATTTATCTACAGTAAATATACCACTGCAAATCAAGCTAGTAAAACAATACAACACTGGGCAGTTGTATTAACACTGTTAAACTTTTTATTATCTCTACCACCGTACCTGCTCTCCTGACAGCCAAACAGAGAATGACAGACTACCTCGGATGCGCTCTTATATATACTCTAGCGCAACATCCGGACTACCCTCTGCTTTCACCATATGTATAATGATAAAACCCGATTTTTAACTGAATCTCGAGCCCGATCGTCACACTACCCACGCCTCGATGCATCATGTGTCCTCACATGACAAACAAAGATACAACTATGAACATTTTTTTTCCTTTTATGTACTAACAGATGAAACAAACAAACAAGAATGAGGGATGTATGATGAGTGATGAGTATTTATCACCTGCCTGGTGATTATGTACTTTTATCTAGCACTATGTACATAAACTTAAACTTCTCCAATCAATGTTATATACAGAAGAATTATTCAGGAACATAGTCCTTCATCCTTGCTGGAGCACGTCTCTCTTGCTTTGGCTTAGCATTTTCTACTAACTCATCCGTGACTTCTATCTTTGACTGACTGTCATTGATAATCTCAGTCTCAAACTGATCATCTGGCAATTCCGTATTGGCATCTGCATCAGACTCATGACGAATCTGTTCGTCTTCACCTCTCAGGACCTGTGATTTGCAAGCTTTGAGGCGATCGCAATGCACAACTTACTCTTTGCCGTTGCGACCACAATTAACTTTATACAGAACCTCTGATATTCTAGCCAATATCTTGAATGGTCCTCGCCAGTAAGACGTGAATTTTGGTGAACATCCAGCTTTGCGTTGAGGGAAGTATATGTAAACTAGATCCCCTTCTTTGAATTTCTCATATGACATTTTCATGTCATAGTAATGTTTCTGTCTAAACATCGCATTTTCCGCATGACGTCTGACCAAAGAATGTGCTCTCTCCATCCGATCTTTCAAGATCCATGCCCATTCATTCTTGGGAACTTCTTTCCAAGAGGTAGGTATCTCATACATGATATCTAGAGGTGTTGTAACCTCTCTACCTAACATGAGCATGTTTGGACTGTAGCCTGTGGATTCATGCTGAGATGACCTATATGCCATCATCACGTATGGAATGCTTTCATCCCAGTCCAGGTGGTTTTCATCCACATAGGCACTTAGCATAGTGGCTAGTGTTTTGTTGAAACGCTCCACCATACCATCAGACTGCGGATGGTATGGTGTGGTTCTTGTCTTCCGGATCTGGAGAAGTCCACATACCTCGGTAAAAAGGAGACTCTCATACTGTCTTCCCTGGTCGGAATGTATGACATTGGGGCATCCAAATCTACAGATTACTTCGTTGGTGATGATCTTAGCTACCGTTTTAGCTTCCATATTATGCATTGGAAATGCCTCGGTCCATTTGGTGAAGTAATCCGAGATGACTAAGATGTATCTGTTTCCGTTTTCTGTCTCAGGAAACTCCCCTAGGATATCCGTAGCTATCCTTTCAAATGGAAATCCAACTTGTAGAGGCTGCATAGGGGGCCCTTTTCGTTTTCTGAGGAGCTTTCCTTCTGGAACATATGTCGCAACCTGACACGTAGCTTCTCACATCACTCTGTAGACCTGGCCAATAATAGTTTTGCCTTATCTTATGGAGTGTCTTTGTCACCCCTAAGTGAGCCGAGGTCTTTGCATCATGCATCTGCTCTAAAATAAGTCTTCTGTGGGACAAGGGAATCACTATCTGATATGTGGTCATGTCACTATCTTCAATCTCCCACATTCTACACAGCAGGTTATCTTTTACTGTAAGCCTACTCCACTGAGCCCAAAGTGATTTCACAAAATATCCTTCGGAAGATATATCACTAAACTCAGGACGTTTCTCGTTTTGTAACCAAGACTTGACAAGTCTTATATCCTTACATTTCTCTTGTATGGTAGCCCAGTCAGATACTTCGTTATTTACTTGAGCTTCGTCTTCTACCACTCTTGCATGTTCCGTGGATATCTCCATCTTGTCCCAGCCATCAAAATATCCACACTGGCTATACGGTACTCTACTGAGCCCATCGGCATTCCCGTGGAGTTTTCCAGCCCGATGCTCTATCTCCATGTCATAAGTTGATATGACCTCGAGCCAACGAGCCAACTGACCCTCTGGATCTTTAAATCGGAGTAGCCATTTTAGCGAACTGTGATCAGTCCTGACCAAGAACTTATGTCCATACAAAAATGGTTGAAAATGCTTAATAAATGTAACCACAGCCAAAAGCTCTTTACGGGTTACGCAATATTTTCTCTCTGACTTGCTGAGAACTTTGCTTGCGTATGCCACGACCCTCTCTTGGCCATTTTGAATCTGTGATAGAGCGGCGCCCATGGCATACTGACTTGCGTCCGTGTCTAGTATAAAAGGTTTAGTAAAGTCTGGGTGCGTAAGAATCGGTGCAGAAGTCAACCGACTCTTAAGAAGATCAAATGCACTCTGGCACTCATCACTCCATTTAAATGGAACATTTGCCTCTGTGAGTTTATGTAAAGGTTGAGCAATTTGAGCGTAATTGGCTATAAACTTTCTATAGTAACTAGAAAGACCAATAAATGATCTGACTTGTGTCTTGCTCACTGGTACTGGCCAATGCTTTACAATCTCAATCTTTTCAGGATCAGTCTGAATCCCTTGTTCAGAGATTATATGTCCCAAGTACTTAACCTTTTGAGCAAACAAAGTACACTTCCTAGTTTTCAGCTTCAGTCCAGCTGCCAGAAGCTTCTCAAAGACCAGCTCTAGGTTTTTCAGCATTTCGTCAAATGTCTTTCCGTATACGATGACATCGTCTAGGTATATGAGACATATCTGCCATTGTAAGCCAGCCAGCAGACTCCATCAAGCGTTCGAACGTAGCTGGGGCATTACAAAGCCCGAATGGCATGACATTAAACTCATATAGACCTTGACGAGTAACGAATGCTGTCTTAGCCTTATCCTGTGGCTCTAGCTCAACTTGCCAGTAACCAGCATTTAAGTCCAACGTACTAAACCAATTGGCACCACGCAGCTGGTTTAGAGACTCGTCAATACGAGGTAATGGGTATGCGTCTTTTGTTGTAACACTGTTTAAACACCTGTAGTCTACACAAAATCTTGTAGACCCATCTTTCTTCTTCACTAGTACAATTGATGAAGACCAAGGGCTTTGTGACGGTTCTATAATTCCTCTTCGTAACATGTCAGATACATGTTCTTTAACCTCCTCTTGCATGTGAAATGGGAGACGCTTAGGTGCCTGCTTAATAGGTGCATTTGTACCTGTCTCTATTTTGTGCCTGACTTTAGCAGTTCGTCCAACGTCTTCGTCAGTCTTGAAAAACAGTGATGCAAACTTCAATAACAGACTTTTGGCTTTCTGTCTATTTTTCTCGTCTAAATGACAAGTACTGCTTTCATAGAGCTCTTCCAAATACAATGGCATGTCACTATTCTCATCAAGATGATCATTCTTCTCTGTCATCAAAGACACAACCTCATCAACTGAAGTTAATTTCCCTACAACAGTTCCTGGGTACATGGTTCTACTATCATCTGAAATATTCATGATACGGATGGGAACAGTGTCCTGTCTCCGGACAAGTGTTTTAGCCAGCAAGCAAGAATCTGAATTAAGAAGTTTCTCAGCTGGCTCTATCAAACCAATTTTTGTTGGAAGAGTTCCATCCGAACTAGCACATATCTGTCCTTTCACCATCACTTCTGATCTAGGTGGTACAGTAATCCTATGTACAATGGCTACCTTATATGAGCTCGCTGACCCCTCAAGCTGAATAGGGTGTTCTATGCCTGAGATTGATATCTGTTGCCTATGCATGTCAATAACTGACTCATGTTTTACCAAGAAATCTAGACCTAGTATTCCGTCTACCGTAATATCAGCTATAATCATCTCATGTTGCATCTCAACATCATCCAACTTGAAATCCACTGGAACCTTTCCCAACACTCTAAGTGTAGTTCCGCTTGCAGTTAATACGTCTCTCTTGACTTCGGTCAATGCATTGATTCCTGTCCTTGCAATATTTTCATAACATATTGTAGACAGCAAAGATACTGTAGCACCTGTATCAATCAACAAGTATGCATCCATTCCATGGATACGGGCAGTAACATAAACCCCCTCTCCCATTAATAGAGCTTAAAGATCTAGAGTACTCATCCTCTGACTTGTGATCTTTCTTTGGAACTGTACCAGGCTTCTCATGCTGCACCTTTTTAGTATTGATCTCGTTCCTAAACTTGTTTTCAGGCTCTTTCCTCAGCTGTGGGCAGTCTTTTCTCAGATGCTTATCGGATCCACACTTGTAGCATTTCCTAGCTCGAATTTTATCGTCTGTATGTGTCGTTGGACGAGGCATACGTGTCTGACTTTGTGACTGAAACTTCCACTGTTTCAGTTCCCTCATATCACGCTGTAATGAGCGCATGTTCTTTTCAACTGTTTCTATGAAATGATCGAGTTTCGAAGTCTTAGACGAGTCTTCAGTATTCTCACTCATCACCCTGACAGTATCTATGCGACGGCTCTCTGCTCTGTTGTATGCTTCTAGTTCCACAGCTCTCTGTATCGCATCATTCAGGTTCATGGGTCTCGCTTGCTTAATCTTGAGACGCATCTCAGAGTTGTGCAACCCATCTAGGAATTGTTCTGTAGCGAGAATTTCCCGGACATCATCGGGAGCCGTTGGGTAGGCTAAATTTATGAGTCTTCTTATATCTTGACCCATCTCTGGCAAACTCTCAGACGCCTTTTGTCTTCTTTCTCTGAGCTGTGCTCTGTAAAGCTCTGTCTGGTTCAAAGGCGCAAACCTATCTTGGAGAGCCTTAACTAGCTTCTTGTAGTTCTGTCGTCCCTCTTTAGGCTGATTTCCTAATACTACTTGTGCCTGGCCTCTAAGGGACGCAGCCAAGTATAATCCCTTCTCAGTCTCTGTCCATTCATTCAAAAGGCATACCGATTCGAAGTGAGACAGATAATCATTCCACAAACCAGATCCGTCATATGTAGCGGGCTTTACAAAATTTCTGGATCGAGTTTGTCTCTGGTTTGGATGCGTCCTCTGCTTGGGAGCACGCAATGGTGGTCGCTCATTAGATACAGAACTCTCATCATCATTCGTACATGAACATACATCATCACTGACATATCCACTCACACTATCTCTCCGTCTCTCATTCGGGGTACTGGTACATATGACTGGTCTGTGTCTCGGGACTCCAGGAGTTTGTGTGCCAGGAGAATTTCTACTCATTACAGAGTCATGTATCTCTCTATTGAGACGAACTATTTCTCTCTCCAAAAAATCAACTTCGGCTTGTAAACCTGACATGCTTAAACAAGTAGCAAAATGATAGCAATGAAATTAAGAGTAATGATCCAAATCCCACCGCTGCCACCAATTTTTGTAACGTGTTCTGGGTCCGATGATTTGGATCAGTCCGCATGATTATAAAAATGATCAGATTTACAGAAAATAATTACCAAAATAAATAAGATGAAAACGAGTCAATATATACATATATTTCTAGGGTTATCTTTCCCTTTAATATGAAAACAAATCAACAGCAATGAGATATCGGACCGGGCTATATATATATATATATATATATATATATATATATATGTGTCCCTTATATACGCAGCCTGTAGCCATATATATATATATATATACCGCTTGTATTTATCTACAGTAAATATACCACTGCAAATCAAGCTAGTAAAACAATACAACACTGGGCAATTGTATTAACACTGTTATACTTTTTATTATCTCTACCACCGTACCTGCTCTCCTAACAGCCAAATGCGCTCTTATATATACTCTAGCGCAACATCCGGACTACCCTCTGCTTTCACCATATATATAATGATAAAACCCGATTTTAACTGAATCTCGAGCCCGATCGTCACAGAATCTTAGGTATCGTCAAAAGAATTATGCAGAAGTCGTATTCATTAAAGAAAGTCAGGCTGGGTTCAGAAAAGGATGTCATTTTTACAGAAGATTTTTGATAGATATGGTTTATATATGGTATGAGCACGAGCAATATTTTTATGATGTAGAATGGATAACTGCTACAGTCAAACAAAGATTAAATTAAAAGATCAAAATATTGAAAAGTGGAATAGTGAAGTTCAAGAATCTTCGAAAAGTTGAAATTTTAGAATTTTTAAAAACCAATTTTGAGTGCGAAAAATATTTAACACTGTTATCATAAGAATTAAGAAAAACTTTTGTTATAATTTTAGAACTACAAATCACCACCTTCCAATTGAAACAGGTAGATGAAATGGTACTCAACGAAATGAAAGATTTTGTAGCGTGTGCAGCAGTATAATTAAATAAGGAGATGAATATATCATTATATTTTTGAATGTAGTACTTTAAACCAATTTAGGAAAGATTATTTGAACCAACACTTTTGTTCTAATCGAAATCTTCTAAAGTTTTTTGAGGTCATGTGCCAAAATGATGTTGATTCTTTGAAAAAAAAAATTATGTACATTTATTTCTAAAATTAATAGTATTGTCTGTTCTCCTTAGTTATCACCTTCTGCTTGACCCACTGTATTATATGTATGTATACATGTATATGTTTTATATGTTTCTATATCTCATGTACCATTTACGTGGTTTTGAGAGAATAAATTGAATTGCTGGTTTACATCAAATAGATACCATAGGGCAATTTCGGGTAAATAGATCACCCCTTTTATTTGACGGGAAAGCGAAAGGGGTACAAGTCAAAACGGCACCTGGTGAAAACGGCACTTAGGAAATATGCAAAACGGCACTTGAGAGTAGTCAAAACGGCACTTGAGAGTAGTCAAAACGGCACTTTTTTTATTTTGAGAATTTGATATTGTCTATACAGAAAATGGATCTTTATACATTACCTATATAGTAATAAATGTGTATATTATTATTGATAAAAATGTTTAAAAAATATTTTAGGAAAAAAATTAAACTGATTCATTTGAAAATTATTGTACTTTTGTACAGTGGTTAGATTTTTTAAATGTATTTCTATTTTTTTTTTTAAATTTATAGTGTTGCAAATATGTTTACTACTCTGTTTTGGGGGTTGCCTGTCACAGTTGACTAATTAGAAGCCAGTTAGAGTGTGTTTACTTAGAATACACTTGTAGGAATAGAAACAAAAGACCATTTCACACCTCCCCTTCAATAATCTGTTGATCGTCAATTTGCAATCATATACAGCTACTATATATTTGTATTTCTCGACAAGATGTCAAATGGATTGTACACAAGTTAGAAAAACTTAGATAATCCTCTACCAACTGTACATGTACCTAAAATATGAAAAGCCATACAACATTTAACAATATAATAAACATGTACATAGAAGAACAAAACATTTGTTTTTTTATAATGAAGATGATACAATGTTGATATTGTTAAAATAATTTCTACAGAATTAGATAGGAATGTGAGATAAAGTGACTCTTACTGTAAATATTTTTTTTTAAATCATTTACACTATTTCTTTTTTCATATTATCAACACTACACTACAAATATAATTATTCTTAATCCAACATATTGTTGTGTTATAGCTTATAAATACTACCTTTAAAAATAGATTGAAAATAAAGCAAAATTGAAGCCACAAAAAATTCTAAAGTCAATAAATTAAATTTAGAATTAGAAAAGAACTTATATCAAATATCTATCATAACACAATTTTATACTTTTTTTCCTCTAAGTGCCGTTTTAACCAAGTGCCGTTTTCACTAAGTGCCGTTTTAACCAAGTGCCGTTTTGCCTATTCCAGGTGCCGTTTTCACCAGGTGCCATTTTCACTAGGTACCGTTCTAACCAAGCGAAAGTAGCCCTGTCGACTCGCAGCAATCGAATCATGCCGAAGGGGAGCGATGATACACCTGTTCTTACGCAGGTTTCAGTTTTGTCTCTTGCATTAACAGCTGTATTTGCCACTGGAGCATTTATTTTTGCCCAGAGTGTAGGAAAAGCTCTATCAAGAGTTAACAAATTAGTAACTGCTTGGCTTTTTTTTGATGCGCTGATTCACTTTACCTTGGTAAGATTAAGAATGATTTCATGTTTTTTTTTTGGCCCCTTAAACTTTTCAGTAATAAACCATTTCTACTTTTTAGCTAGGCATTAGTGCTCAGGTGAGTGAAAGTAGCTATTATTACCTACTTTTTTTTATCTACATTTTGTGGCCAAAATACTGAACGGCGCAACATGGTCAATACCATATTTTTTTGATACCGTCACACTGATAATGAATGAATAAGACAATATTATGACCAAAAAACGATTACTTCCTGAACTGGCAATTTTACAATTACATTAGTTTCTATGCAAAATTGATAATATACGAAGTAATCATTTTTTGGCCAAATTTTTGCCATATCCATCATCAGTGTGACTGTATCAAAAAATTCAGTGCTCACCTTGTTGCGCCGTTCCTGCGTTTGGCCACAAAATGCAAGTAAAGCAGAAAGTAGGTAAAAATAGCTACTTTTGGTAGGTTTAAATACCTACGTAGCTTTTAATAGCTAGGTAAGTAGGAATAGTCTTTGGACATGTTGGACTGGACCTGCTGTAGTCCAAGATTCAGGAGTATATAGTTTTTATTGTGTCCATCTGTATGTCTGTCTGTCTGCAAAAACTTTAACCTTGTCCATCACTTTTGATTAGTGGAGCTATATTGTCTCTTTAGCCATGGTCCGGAGTCCGCATGTAGCTCGATCTCTCTTACCCATGGCTGCTTGATCACGAAAAGTGTCATAATCTTGAATATTTACGCCTCTCTGTTGTGACGTCATATTCAGTCAATGACAAGTTTGTTTCCATCACAACAATTGAAATAGTAGTATTCCGTTTACTGTGATTGGTTATTGAAAGGTCACATTAAAGTTCATTATCCGACTATGCTTTACTCGCATTGGTCAATATTTTAATGACCTACAAAATTTTCTCTTCTCATGCAACCACGGCCAGAATGGGAGAGGATCTTACATTTTGGCCATGGTTTGCGACGATGGTGGAGAGATGACTTTCGTATTTCACATGTGTATTCCTTGTGACAAGAATTTTCTTTGGGTTCCACCGAATTTGACCTTTTGACATTGACCTTGGACATGTTGGAGTTTGACACACTTTTACACAAAAATTCCAAAATATTACCTTGGCCATAACTTTTGAATGATAGATACCCCGGTACTAGGACTTTCATACTTCAAATGTTTATTCTTTGTGAAAAGACCTATCATTGGATACATGAACCAACAAATTTGACCTTTTGACCTTGACCTTATAGATTTATGTACTTTAAAAAAAATTAACCTTGACCATTTCTTTTGAAGGGTTAGGGCTAGGACTTTCATATGTAATCTTTGGAGAAGACCTTTTGACCAAGAACTTTGACCTTGATTTTGGAGTTTGACCTATTTTTAAGAAACAAACCCTGACCATAACTTTAGAATGATTAGGGCCAGGGCTTTCATACTTCACATATTTAATCCTTGTGATAAGACCTTTCATTGGATCTCAAGAACTTTGACTCTTTGACCTTGACCTTGGAGTTTGACCTACTTTTTAAAAACTTAAAACTTGGCTTCAACTTTTGAACGTCAGAGGTCAAATTTTATCAAGCAATCAAATTGTCGCCTGCAAAATCATTGTATTTTTGTTGAAACAAATAAGTCTACTGTTGTTGTGAATTTGACCTCTGACCTGACCCTCTATGGGATGTTGTTAGTTGTCAGTGTAGTGAGTACATGTATATGAGTTGATCTAACATCAAATTTTTATTAGATTGTAGCAGGGGCATTTCCAAGGTAAATGTTAAACTTTATAAGCATTCATTGCTCAAGTAAGACTGATCGAGTCAACCATATTTTGTCACAATTGATCTGCATATTGACGTCATTTTCACATTGTGACATCATAAACATGGAGCAAAATATTTTATTACATATGCTATTTAAAGAACATGTATTACTCTATGCATTGTGCCAAATTTCATTCTGATCTGAAGTTTTGGTTTTGTAAATATAGAGATAGTTCGTGAAAATTTTGATCACCCCTCGTACCTGTATTTTTCTCAAATTTTATCCAAACAAGATTTGCTTGTGAAGCATTGATCCCCCCTTTCCGTATGACAACTTTTGGCAAAGGTTTTAAGTTTCTGAAATGCAAATCAAACTCCAAGGTCAAGGGATGAAAAATTGTTGTAACCCAAAGAAGAATTGGATTTTTTCTCAATGAATATACCTATGAATTATGAAACTTCAAGAACTAACCATAAATTCTCATGCAAAATATTAAAGCCATAACACTGAATGTTCAAAAGTTATGGCCAAGGTCAGTGTTCAAAATTATTGTCGGTCCTGCTCCAACGTACAGTCAGAAGGACTCATGTATATTATGACTAAATGGGTCATTGAAATTATTTTGGGCCAATGATGATTTGCCGGGAAACAATTAAGTTAATGTCAAACTTAACCAGCAAGCTTGGAATAAATTCAGTGGGTTTTTTTTTACCGCTTGTCAGAACGGAAATACAAAAGCCCAAGAAGTTGCAATGCAGGTAACATATGTTGGTTTATACTCATTTACATTATCTTACATTATCTTTCCTTCATTTTCCAACCAATCAAAAGTTATGGGCAATGTTCAAGTTTCTGCAAACAAACTGAAAAAATAGATACACACAGACAGATGGGCAGGGTAAAAACTATATACACCCGAATCTTTGATTATGGAGGCATAAAAATGTTTTTCATTAGTGTTTAGAGAATCCTTAAGTTATCAATTCATGAATCCTCTTTAAGGATTGTATTTAGTAATTATACTCAGGAAAATGTTAAGGCCCTTGAGCCTCTTGCTGAGATCACTACCAAATTGTCAAATTCAAAGCCCCACTTCAGGCCTTAATGTGGGACCGAGTTATTCATAAAATTGAAGATGATAACATGTATTTGAAAAATTGTAAGCTAGAGAGAATATTTATTTGACAATCAAATAGCAAACTATTTGTAAAGAAACTAGTTGTTGGCATTTGCATTAGCTCGAGAGGTTACAGTCTTAGGAGCAAGTCCATATCCAAGTTAAAGATTTTGGAGCAAGTCCATTCTGCCCCAAAAAATTATGTCCTACTTAATCCAAACTTCATGGATATTGATCTCACCAACAACCTTGACTTTGACATTGGAAATATTTTGTACTTATGAGAAAACTTTAACCTTGACCATAACTTTTAAATGGTAAGAGCTAGGACTTTCATACTTCACATATGTAATCCTTTTGAGAAGACTTTTCATTGGATACCAAGAATGTTAACCCTTTGACCTTGACCTTGGAGTTCAGTGATAATTTTTAAATAGATGACTTATGATAGGGCGTCCATATTAGTCACAAAAAGTCATAAAAAATGACATCTCACCCAAAAAGACACCGAAAGCGAGGGACCACACTTTTTTGAATTTGCTTGTTTTTTTTAGGAAGGACCCTTTATATTCTGGTCACTGGTTTCAACCATAGAAAAATCAACTCATGTGACTGCACAAGTTTGTAAGACAATCATATTTTTGTGCTATGTTAAACGATACCGTATAAATGGAAATTTTGGCGAGGCGCAAATTTAGCGATTTCTACCTAAAATCTGGTATTTTATTTTTAGCGAGAAGTAATTTCAGCGATTTTTAAAATGCTAACTAAAAAAGCTATTACAAATAATACGCAGTTAATTTTTAGCGATATTCAGTTTTAGCGATGTCAGCACCCTCGCTAATAATGCCAAAATTAAATCCTCGCTAAAATTCTACTTATACGGTATTAGATCGTGAAATCTGCTTTAAACCTTCTCTTCAAAAGGAAACTTGGGTATGTATTTCTTGTAAAATTCATAAATACTTATAAGAATAGTACACATTGAGAATTTTATTCTGTTCATAAATAGTTTTGATGTCCAAAAATTAGAAATATCTGTGTATAAAATATAAATATCCAAGACCATTCGAAATGAAAGTGCCATTCTCCAGATTGACGTTTTGGACAGATTCATCCATGTGTGTTAGTCATGTTAGTTGTCAAAACCCTATGTTCTCTAAGATTTATATCTACATGTATTTATGATGAAGAAAGGTTCCTCTTCCAAAATAGTTGATTTCAGGGCCCCTGGGTCAATGGTATGGGGGGGGGGGTACATAGTCTGGAAATAAATTAATGCTTTCAAATCTGATCTTCGGTTTTAATCATACATTTATAAAGAAATAAAATTTATGATGAAATTCCAAAATTTTGTTCTGAAATATGTGGCCCAGGGTCAGTGATTCCTGTGGGGTGGGGTGCACAACTGGTGGGTATAAAGTGGAAATGCATTTTCTCTTTGTTACCCTGATCTATCTCTGGCTATTATTAAGTAACCACAGTAAGCATGCTAAGTGTTTAGTTATGATAGGCAATGGTGCCTCTTTCAAATTGTGAATTTCATGGCCATTGGTTTAAAACACGAACTAAATTCAATTGTTTGAAAGTCTACATGATACTCAGGTGACCTATAAGGCCCATTGGTCTCTTGTTTAGTTCATCTGAGCCGAAGGCTCAAGTGAGCTTTTCTGATCAAAATTTTGTACATTGTCCTTGTTGTCGTTGTAAACTTTTCACATTTTCATCTTCTTCTCAAGAACCACTAAACCAATTTCAACCAAACTTGCCACAAAGTATCCTTGGGTAAAGGGGATTTTAGTTTGTTCATATGAAGGGCCACACCCTGTTCAAAGGGATGATACTGGTAATTATGAATTAGTGAAAAATTAATGGAATCTTTTAAAAACCTTCTTCTCAAGAACCAGTCGGTCAGGAAACATAAAACTCATGTTGTAGCATCTTCATATAGTGTAAATTCAATTTTGTTTAAATCATAACCCCTGGGCATTGGGTAGGGTCAGAATAGGGGGATCAAAGTTAAACATAGGAATATATAGGTAATTAAAATAATATTCTTCTCAATAACCACTAGGCCAGGGAAGATGAAACTCATTTGGAAGCATCCTTAGGTAGTGACTGTGTAGATTCAAGTTTAAAACATGATCCCCATGGGAAAGGTGGGGCCACAATGGGGGATCAAAGTTTAACATAGGAAACCTTAGGAAAAATCTTTAAAAAGGTTCTTCTCAAGAACAGCAAAGCCATGACTGGTCAAAGTTATATAGAAGCATCCTCTGGTAGTGTAGATTCAAGTTTGTTCTCGTCATGACCCCGAGGTAGGTTGGGGCGGCAATGGGGTATCAAAGTTTAACATAACAATACATAGGAAAAATCTTTAGAAATCTTCTCAAGAACGGCAAAGCCATGATTGGTCATAGTGATATGGAAGCATCCTCTGGTAGTGTAGATTTAAATTTGTTCAAACATGACCCTGGGGTTAGGGTGGGGCAGCAATGGGCTATCAAAGTTTAACATAGGAATACATAGGAAATATCTTTAAAAATGTTCTTGTTAAGAACAGCAAAGCCATGATTGGTCATAATTATATGGAAACATCCTAAGGTAGTGTAGATTCAAGATTGTTCAAATCATGGCTTCGGGTGGGGGTGGGGGGGGGTTGGGAAGGAAAACTCGTTAAAATTCTTCACAAGAACAAAAAAGCCATGATTGATCATCAATATAAAAGCAATAAAAAAGGTATTGTAGATTTAAATTTGTTCAAATCATGACCAACAAGGAGAATGGAGGAGCCATTAAAGTGCATAGTATAATTTTGCACTTTAATGGCTCCTCCATTCTCCTGGTTGGTCATGATTTGAACAAATTTAAATATACATTACCTTTTTTGATGCTTTTTATATTTTGATGCCTTTATATTCCTTTGTATAACAAAGGAATATAAAGGCTATATATCAATAAAAAAAATTTATCTTGTAAAATCTGTGGGAAGTATAGATGTAAATTTGTTCAAATACCCCCCCCCCCCCCAATTCCCCATAACCCACTTTTATATTTAAACTTTTCAATATCGAACTGATTTTTCTTTAACCTAGCCAGTTGCTCAGGTGAGCTATGTGGCCCCTGGGCCTTTTGTTGTTAATATTAACATAATATTATTGCTCATACAATATATACAATTTAGCACACTTCAAGAAATTTTGAAAATATTACTTTTCTGGGGGCAAAAATATGCAATATACTGCATATAGTTCTTTGTTCAACATTTGTTCATTAGACCCTTTGGGGTAGGGCAAGGATATATTGGTTGATCCAAGATTTAATGCATAAAAATATATAGGAACAAGTGTTTCACATTCAAGACTATTCAAATTATTATCCCTGTGGGTAGGTAGAGGCCATAATTTGTGATTTTACATGGGGATACATAGTATAAATCATTAGAATCTTCCTTTTAAGAAAAGCAAATTCATGTTTTTAATTAGTTAAATTAATTCAGAAACATCTTCAGGTAAGGTATATTAGAATTTATTCAGATCATGTCCCCTGAGGATAGGAAAGGCCTCAATAAAAGATCAAAATGAAAAAAAAAATCAAAGTACTCAGAAGTACAGAGAGCCGGGCTCATTTACAGAGTAGAATGGATTTCTGACATGAATCACGTTTATATTCCGATGAAAAAATTATTTTAAAACTATCAATATAAATTATTACTATATATTACTATTTGTATGTGATTTTGCTAAATTGAATCAGATTTATTTTTAGACCGTGCTGTATTTTAGATACAGAATAGTTGGCAAATACAATGCTGTATACCATGTATACAGGGCTAATACAGAACGGAAACTAGCTCCGCCCACCACAGTACCGTTCTGTATTGCTAATACAGAACAGTAAACTTCAAAGAAAAACACCGCTATCGTGTCACAATCTCTTTTTAAAAATGCGGTGGTTTAAAAAGCCTGAGCACATGATTTAGCAATATCCATAATTGTGACACGATAGCGGTGTTTTTCTTTGAAGTTTACTGTTCTGTATTAGCAATACAGAACGGAACTGTGGTGGGCGGAGCTACTCTCCGTTCTGTATTAGCCCTGTATACAGTATTGTATTTGCCAACTATTCTGTATCTAAAATACAGCACGGTCTTAAAATAAATCTGATTCAATTTAGCAAAAGCATGTACAAAAAGTAAAATAATGCTGATGTTTTCCTGTTATAAATTTTGGGAAAATAGCCGGTATTTTCCTGAGAATGTAATATGTCAAAATTTCTCAATCACTTTTTAAAAACTTATTCCACACAGAATCTACACGTAATTTCGATCCAAACTAAAAGGAAAATTCGCAATTTAATGGAAAAAATCCTCTGTACTTAATTTCGATCCAAACGAAACGGAAAATTCGCAATTAAGAAAAACATCCACTCTCCTCGTGCAAAATCATTCAGGTCCATTTTTCCGCGTTTTTTATTTTTTAAAATCCTTCTGGCTGACGACAGTCACACGCCTCTTTCACTTTGTTTTTAATGTCGCAATTCAATTTGAAAATAAACATCCGTGACATCAAAGTCCATCGAAGAATTTTTCGTAAATCTAGTTAAACCGGGATTTTAAGACCCCTGAAATATGTTATGATAAATCTCCATCTACATGCAATAGTTCACAACAATGACAGTTAAATCCTCCAATTTATCCATTAAGACTGACTATCACTCGATTACGTCTACTCCGTTAAGTTGTCAAAACTAATCTGACCGAATTTTACGTTTTCTGTGGAAATATATATACTGTGGATGCGTACTCCCCGTCGGGGCCTCATCTACAGAACTCTGACGGAAGTTTGGATGCTGCAAAGTTATAAAGTGGGCGGAGCTATTTTTGATTGATTGTGTCACAAATCATTTAGAGAACTCGACAGGTTCTGTATCGTAGATACAAATTTGGGGGTGGCGACTCGTGCTAACGCACTCGTCCACCCCCAAATTTGTGTCTACAATACAGAACCCGTCTCGTTCTCTAAATATTACTTAGAAATCCATGCTTTGTGACTTAAGACAACAATTTGGGAATTAGCCTCACCGTCCGAAAATTGAGTCCATATGCAACCTTGAATTAAAATTGCTATTTAATATTGTTTTTAAATCAAACTACATTGAATAAGTGGAATTGCAGACTATAGAAGATGTCTTTGTTGATAATGACATGATCTTAAATGTTCTCAGAATACATGTATATGGTAGTCATCAGAAATCTGATGCACACATACTATTTTAATGTGAATTTGTTTTGAAAATAAAAATGTATATTTTCCTTCTAAGAACTTTTTACAATGCATGTTGATTGATTACAGGGAAGGAGTATGCCCTCGCTGACAAGAGATGGGGTGTGTCAGATCCAACCATTGTATCATTAGAAATTCTGACAGTCTTTATCACTGGACCTCTGGCGGTCTTCTTAATCTTTGCCATATTAAAGAACAAGGTTTACCGACACTTCATACAGATTGTTCTCTGCGTATGTGAACTTTACGGAGGTAAGGTGCCTAAAGCCATACTGCAGATTTGTATTTTGAGGTAAATTTTTCTTAGGTGCCTCCTTAAAATGCTGATATTTATGAACAAAGGGATCTTTGGGGATAGTCATGGAACATGTTTAGTGCCCCTCCACTTTTGAAAGTGCAGGGACATGAGTGTTGTGTACAGATCTAAAATTGTAGCCCTCCACCATGTCCACTTGCAAAGTGGTGGCATCTCAATATAAGAGAAAAATTATCGAAGAGATGTAAAACATTAGCAAACTTTATACTTGGTCAGAAGTTATTTTTTAGGTCACTTGAGTCATTCAACCTATTGTTATCTGTTTTGTCCGTCATTGTGTATTGTCCATTGTGTGTTAATATTTGGACAATTTCAGATTTTTTAAGGAACTGAAGAACCAATTTTATTAATCATGCATGTCAGTCATTCTACGATAAATGTACTAATTCTTGATACATGTATAAACATGAAAAAAAAAATATTTGTTTTAAAAAGCAAAATGAACATCATAATTCTATAAAGGACATTACAGTAGAGTGCTAAAATCTCCATGATTACATTGGTTATAATAAAATTTTGTCGACATTTCCAAGAAGAAAAAAAAAGGTATAGTATTCTTGAATTGAAGGAAAACTTTTGACATCGTCAATTAAAGTAAGGGAAAAAAGGGAATCAGCATCCATTTCTTTTGATTTGCAGCTCTACTTTCGTATTCTGTCATTGGTGGAAATCCAATTTTTTAAATGAGAGATAGAAATTATTTTTAGATCTAAATTAGACAATCATCATTTGCTTTATTTGACAACTGAATGGATTTTCATAATTAATATTGCTTCCAAATTGCTATATCAATAAAGATCAGTCTTCTTTTAAGCCACCAATCAAAGCCAAAGTGATGAGCATGAAAAATATTTATATTTGTATAATTTTTGCCATAGCTTAGCTGGTTTTCTCGACTTCATTACAGTTAATTGATATGTAAAGCAATATGAGCTGCATCTATAAAGTCATAAATTTTTGTTGCAAAATTGAAATTAACTACATGTATTTTAATGACAGAAAAAAGGATGTTTAAAAACTTCTGGTGCTCATATTTGTGATGAAGAAATGTTTGTAAGCTTTGATCGAAGCAAAATTACCTGGTGTCCGACATCTGTTTGTCTATCTCTGCATTTGTCTATTCATCTGTCTGTCCATCCATCTGAAAACATCATTGTCATCTTTGTTGTAATCTTTTCACATTTTAAACTTTCTCTCAAGGACCATAAGGCCAAACTTAACCAAACTTGGATACAAAGCATCCTTGGGTGAAGCATCATCTCAAGCCACTGTCCGGAGTCAGAATATATAGCTCTCCTACCCGTGGCTGCTTGATCACAAAAAGTGTCGTAATCTTGAATATTTAAGCCTCTCTATTGTGACGTCATATTCAGTCAGTGACAAGTTTTATTTCCATCGTAATTGAAATAATCAACTAACGTCAACAGTATACAAGAAATATTTCCTATACTGCGATTGGATATTGAAAGGTCACCGTAAAGTTTATCATCCGACTATGCTTTACTTGCATTAGTCAATATTTTAATGAACTATGAAGAATTCTCTCCTCGTTCAACCAAGGCCAGAATGGGAGAGGATCGTACATTTTGGCCTTGGTTTGCGACAATATGGGTGAAGGGGATTTGAAATTGTTAAGCTCAAGGGGCAAATCTCAGAGATAATCAAGAAAAGACAAAAATAGGGTCATTAAAAAATCTTCTCAAGAACTACTGAGCCAGAAAAGCTGAAGCTTATGTGGAAAAATCTTGGGTTAGTGTAGATTCTAAATGGTCCAAATTCTGAATTGCCAGGGGTAGGACT
Organism: Saccostrea cuccullata; assembly: GCF_032062105.1. Classification (NCBI taxonomy): domain Eukaryota; kingdom Metazoa; phylum Mollusca; class Bivalvia; order Ostreida; family Ostreidae; genus Saccostrea; species Saccostrea cuccullata. The sequence continues at coordinate 102,145 of NW_026927359.1, read as the reverse complement.
GGGCCACAATAGAGAATCAAAGTTTTACATTGATATATGTTGGGAAAATCTTCAAAAATCTTCTCAAGAATCACTGGGCCAGAAAAGTTGAAACTTGTGTGGAAGCTTTCGAAGATAGTGTAGATTCTAATTTTAGCTCACCTGAACGGAAAGCTCAAGTGAGCTTTTCTGATCACATTTTGTCTGTCATCCGTCTGTCTAGTTGTCTGTCTGTCTGTCCGTCTGTAAACTTTTCACATTTTTGACTTCTTCTCAAGAACCACTGGGCCAATTTAAACCAAACTTAGTACAAAGCATCCTTGGGTGAAGGGGGATTTAAATTCTTAAAATGAAGTGACAGGTCCTCTCACAAGGGGAGATAATCAAGAAAAGACAAAAATAGGGTGGGGTCATTAAGGACAGATGATGCAAACAAATTTTTTCTTTGGAAGATATTTAATTTCATGTCACAAGTTCAGAAAAGTGGATAATTCTTTGAATTTTTTCTCCAAAGAACTGGTAAATGAAAAAGACTTGGAAAATGTTAGTAATATTTCAATAGAATTACAAATATGGACAAAACACACTCATAATAGGTTTACAGATGAAAACAAATTTTAGAATATGTTAAATTGGTGCTAAAAGTGAAATATAAACTTTAGAAAAGTATACCAAGCCAGGTGAATTTTATCAGGACAAGCAAAATAGTAAAAACTAGAGCAAAGCTCGTTGCAAAGCAACGAGTAGGTCTTCCGTCCTGTTTGACCGGAAGTAGCTTTCATTTTTCACAAAAATGAGAAATAACGCCCAAAAATGCTTTGAATCCTCTAAAGTTATGTTAAGTAATGCAAAAATCAGCCATTTTTGCTACTTCCGGTTTGACCGGAAGTGACGACGAAGTACGGAAAATTAATTTTTAAGCTCCCAGAGACAGAGACGCTGGACATATTTTGACGACTCCATTAGATTAAGCTTGACATTTTCAACAACTTTGCTTGTTTAATGTATAACAAATTCTCAATACATTTTGAGATATCTGGAAAAAAAATTTGGCCCCTCTAAATCCCTTAATTTAGGGGTCAGCCCTTTTTCCGACATATCATTTGAAAGATCTTCTAATTCTGCACAAATTATGTTCTATATATTTTAACAAAATATTTTTAGTTTAGAAGATAAAAAGCAAAATATGAGTAATTTTTGGTTCATTTAAGCATTCTAATTTTTTAACCCTATATAGCGCCATTGTGAATAGAGAAATCGAAAAACAAAAACCGATGTGCACAACTTCAATTCTTCTATTATCTAAAATCAGTAGAATTTCTGGTCCAGCTTTAGCCGTCTCTGAGCCTTTGTCTGGAAACGAAAGCCTATAAATTTTCGTTTAAAGGGAAATAACTCAAAACCAGAAGTGACTTTTTGAAATTTTAGACAGCATTCTGATAGAATTTATAAATGTCTATAACCTCTGAAAATTTGAGCCAAATCTGTGGAGAAATGAGTGAGATATGAGGCCTCAAAGTTGTGGTCTAGGAAGTAGAAGAAAAAAAAAGAATAATAATCTTTACCATCAGAATCAGTAGAAGGTCTTCCGTTGGAAACGGAACACCTCAATTAGCCTAAATGATATTGCTGAATTCTTGTCATTTTGTTTTTCCTCATAAAATTCACCCGGCTTGGTATATTTTTCTAAATTTTATATTACACTTTTAGCACCAAGATAACATATTCTAAAATTTGTTTTCATCTGTAAACCTTTACTGAGTGTGATTTGTCTATTTGTTTTTTCATTGAAATATTACTAATATTTTGCAAGTCTATTTCATTTTCCAGTTCTCTGGAAAAAAATTCTAAGAATTATCCACTTTTCTGAACTTGTGACATGAGTATCTTCCAAAGAAAAAAATTGTTTGTATCATCTGTCCTTAAAAAATCTGCTCAAGAACTACTGGGCCAGAAAAGCTGAAACTTATGTGGAAAAATCTTGCGGTAGTGTAGATTCTAAATGGTTCAAATCATGACCCCCGTGGGTTGGGTGGGGCCACAATGGGGAATCAAAGTTTTACATAGAAATATAAAGGAAAAATCTTTAAAAATCTTCTCAAGAATCACTGGGCCAGAAAAGTGAAACTTATGTGGAAGCATTCCCGGGGTAGTGTAAATTCAAAATTGTTCAAATCAAGACCCCCAGGAGTTGGGCGGGGCCACAATAGGGAATCAAAGTTTTACTTAGAAATATATAGGAAAATCTTTAAAAATCTTCTCAAGTACCACAATGCTAGAAAAGCTGAAACTTATGTGAAAGCATTCTGGGGTAGTGTAGATTCTAAATTGTTCAAATCATGACCCCTGGGGGTTGGATGGGGTCACGATATGTATTACTAGGGGGAAATCTGGTAAAGAATAGCATGGTCAAAGCTACTCAGGTGAGCAATGTGGCCCATTGGCCTTTTGTTTTCAAATCATGACCCCCGGATGTAGAGTGGGGCCACAATAGAAATCATTTTTCATTGATTCATATGAGAATTTTTTTTCAAAAATCTTCTGAAGAACCACTAAGCCAGGAAAGCTGAAATTTATGTTGAATCATCCTGGAGTTAGATTCTAAATTGTTCAAATCATGACCCCTGGGGTCACAATAGGAAATCAAGTTTTACATTTAAATACATGTCTGTATGTAGGAAAAATGTTCATAAATCTTCTAAAGAACCACTAGCTGGGCCAATTAAGTTGAAACTTATGTTGAAGCACCCTGGGGTAGTGTAGATTCTAAATTATTCAAATCATGACCTGTGGTTGTATGTTTGGGGTCACAGTAGGTATTGCAAGTGGTAAATCTGGTTAAGATCAGCATGGCCAAAGTTACTCAGGTGCACTATGTGGTCCCTGGACCTCTTTGTTCGGTATAAGAAATTCTTCAATTTTCAGGTTTTGGAATAGGGTTGACATGCATGTGAATATAATATGTTTATAATAATATCTTTTAAGGATGGATGACATTTTGTCCAGAGTGGTTGACAGGAAGTCAAAATTTGAAGACAGACAATTTCTTGTATATGTGGGTGTACCTGGTCTTCTTTAATGGAATTTGGGTCCTAATTCCCATTCTGCTTCTTTGTCAGTCATGGATGGAAATGACAGGGACAGGGCAGGTCAAGCAGACAAAAGTTGTGGAAAGTGTAACCACTACCTCCGACACTCGTAAATACAACACCCGCTCTCATAATAAGAAGAGGGAGTAAAAGGGTCATTGACTTCATGTTTATTAAGAATTTTCAGTGCATGTGGAGTTTGACAATAGATTAGATGTTCTATATTGTTGAAGGATTCTTAAACCTGAAAATTTGCCCTACTTTAACGTATCCTGCTAACATATAAAAATGCTCTATGCGAGGATCAAACCGCAAACTTTTCTGATAACATCTGATATCTGATAGCAATTTTTTTTTAAATGTATAATAAGATTTAAATTTTTTGTACCAAATAACTCATCTAGCCATATTCAAAGTTATTTTTCAGCAAATCAAAACACAATCTGAAAATATGTTTCCTATTTCCCAGAAACCCAATTATAAAAGAATACAATAACTTACATGAAAGTTCATTTTTAGCTCTAGTGGTCGAATTCATCAAGAGATTCTCAAATTTCTATGCCTTAAATTTCATGAGTATGTAATTAATACTTTTTTTAGCTCACCTGAGCCGTAGGCTCAAGTGAGCTTTTCTGATCACATTTTGTCCGTCGTCCATCCGTCCGTCTGTCCGTCCATAAACTTTTCACATTTTTGACTTCTTCTCAAGAACCGATGGGCCAATTTTGACCAAACTTGGTATAAAGCATCCTTGGGTGAAGGGGAATTTAAATTGTAAAAATGAAGGGCCAAGTCCCTTCACAAGGGGAGATAATCAAGAAAAGACAAAAATTGGGTGGGGTCATTAAAAAATCTTCTCCCCAAGAACCACTGGGCCAGGAGAGCTGAAACTTATGTGGAAGCATCCTGGGGTAGTGCAGATTCTACATTGTTCAAATCATGACCCCCGGGGGTTGGGCGGGGCCACAATGGGATATCAAAGTTTGACATAGAAATATATAGGAAAAATCTTTGAAAATCTTCTTCTCAAGAACCACTGGGCCAGAAAAGCTGAAACTTATGTAGAAGCATCATGGGGTAGTTTAGATTCTAAATTGTTTAAATCAAGACCCCCGGGGGTAGGGCAGGGCCACAATGGGGAATCAAAGTTTTACATAGAAATATATAGGAAAAATCTTTTTCTCAAGAACCACTTGGCCAGAAAAGCTGAAAATTATGTGGAAGCATCCTGGGGTAGTGTAGATTTTAAATTGTCTAAATTATGATCAGTGGGGTAGGGTGGGGTCACAATATGTATTACAAGGGGGAAATCTAGTAAAGAACAGAATGGTCAAAGCTTCTCAGGTGAGCGATGTGGTCCATGGGCCTCTTGTCTTTTATAACAATTTTATTACCCCCATCTTTCAGAGATTGAGTTAATCATCTTGTCAAAAACACACTATTACGACGTCATTCTACCTATCAGTTGAAAAATCGTTTTAAATTCATTTATAAAAATTGTTATCAAATTTTTTAACCTGTAATTTCTTAATTTTGTTCAATTTTAAAGTTGCTTTAAAACAGCAAATACGCTCCATTTTACTATGATGCGCAAAGTATTGCACAATGAAAACCCCAGTCGGCCCCTTAAATATAACTTGGCACAGTGAATTATACGAAGATACATTTTTCTGTTCATCGGTTTTTGATTTCCTTAAGTGGTGTTGCCATGGTTACTAAAATAGAAATTTCCTTGAAATATTTCTAAACTGCTGCTCCTCCTACAGTTTTGGTCTGATTTCAGTATAGCTTGGCACCAATTTAAATTACATGTTAGATCTGCTTGCATAATCCCTACACAAACATCTTACAACATCCCATTGAGGGTTACGTCAGAGGTCAAATTCTATCAACCAATGAAATTGACGCCTGCAAAATCAACGTATGTATTATGTTGAAGTGAATAAGTCTAGAGTTGTTCCGAATTTGACCTGTGATGTGACCCTCTAGGGGATGTTGTACATGTACGATGTTTATGGCACGCTAAATTCACAAAAATGATCTAAACATAGTTTCACAGTTGTAAAAATAGGTTTATCGGTTGTAAACTATAGTGTACGGACTGTAAACCATAGCCAACAGCGTTAATCTATATTTTACATCTGTAAACCATAGTTAACGCGATAATACTGTATACAGGGTTATTTTCGCCCCGTGTTATTTTCGCCCTTTTATACTTGCTTACAATTTTGCCCCCCCGCTTTAAATTCGCCCAGTCCCAATTTTGTTTAAGAATTTATACTGTGTTCGCCCCGTTTTAAATTCGCCCACTTGTGACAAGGGCGAAAGGGGCGAAAATTTCCCCATATACAGTTACTGTATATGTTTCAGAACAGTAAACTATACTTAACACTGAAAACAATCATTTGCGATTCAAAACATAGATTATCTGATAAATACAGTTTCACGATTTGTAAACTATGGTTTACAACTATAGTTAACGATCTGATAAATATAGTTTCACGATTTGTTAAACAATGATTAACAACTCTTAGCTATAGTTCACAATTGTAAAGAATGAGGGCGCTTTTGAATGGCATTCGGCAGGAATCTGGGCGTACTTGAAAAGTGAAAATTTTATCGACATATCACAAGAAATTTTAACATTTTTTTAATTTATCGGGTTCGTGTGCAGTAGGAAAGGAAAATATTTTTCCGAAAGTGCATTTTCATTAGCTAAAAAATAACCTGAAAATTGACTAGATCAGACATTTCGTAAAAATGGTAAATTTTTAAACACATTTTTCTGATATTTTTTCTTTCTCTGGGTCTTCTGTCCATGATTTTGAAACGTTTGTGCGCATTTTAATTCAAAGAAACGAAATAGCAGTTTGTAAAAAATGGAGAGAAGACCCAGAGACCATAAAAATGAACTTTTTCCCAAAAAAAAATCCAACTGTGTAAATGATGCTTTTTTGTCCTTTAAAATCAACTGTATGTGTAGCGGTGATAGCTCAGTAATATGGGCTACCTGTTCACTGAACTAGATGAGGAAAGTTTTTGGTTCGAGCCTCGCATGGGGCGTTAATGTTTTTTTCATGCAAACAACCATTTATTTTGTCGGTGTCATTTTATGTACAGAAGTATTAAAATTTAAAATTGAATAAATTTTGATTCAGTTTGGTTCTCGAGCGAAATCAGTTCCAATCTTCTATTCTATGATGATCTATGTACACTTATCATCTATAGCTTTAATCTTATGGGTGTTTATTTTTGTGAAACATTACTATGTTATTGTACCTCGTATGAAAACGGTCATAAATGTTACAATCTGACAAGGTCTTTCAATCTAAATGAAAATAAATCCTATGATTGTGTTTGTAAAATCTGACCAGCTATGTTCAGACAACCAAAGCATGGACATTTAAACCATAAATGTTTCGTGTAAATGATTTCTGCATATCACACGCCAAATCTTATAGTTTACAGAATCTATGTTTATCAACAAAATCTATTGTTAACGTTTTATTACAGACAGATAAACTTAGATTAGCATTCGTAAACTATAGTTAACAACCCTTAAATATAGTTTTACAGATGTTAACGATTAGTTAACTTTAGTTCACAGTTTGTAAACTATAGTTTACAGTCGATAAACCTAGTCTATCAACTGTGAAACTAGTTTAGCTCATTTTTGTGAATTTGGCGTGCCATAGATGTTAGTGTAGCAAGTATGCAAGTGGATCTAACATATATTTTAATTCCATTAACTTGGCACACAAGTAGAATAAAATCGGTTCATATTGATTTCCATGAAAGGCATTGCCATGGTTAATACAAAAAACAGAAATTTCCTTGAAAGATTTTCAAAATGCTTCTCATTGACCTTGGTGTCATTTGAAAGAACTTAATTGTTGGAGTATGCATGCCAAATATGCAGTCTCTATCTTCAAATATTATGGCGAAGGTACGAAAAAGATATTTTTAGCATATAGGTTACAGTCAAGGTCACAGGGTGATTGATCTTGATGGTATTTGAAAGAACTTAATTAGTTGAGAATGCATACCAAATATGAAGTCTCTATCTCTCATGGTTCAAAAGTTATTGTGAAGGTTCAAAAAAGCTATTTTTAGCATATAGGTCAAGGTCACAATGTCATTGACTTTGGTGTCATTTGAAAGAGCTTAATCAGTGGAGTATGTATATCAAATATGAAGTATCTATCTTTCATGGTTCAAAAGTTATGGGAAAGGTTGAAGTTTGCAGACATACAGACAGGACAAAAACAATATGCGTCCCCGATCTATCGATCCGGGCGCATAAAAACCCCACTGCCCCAGCAAACTCAGGGAGTTGTGACTCTCTGTTTTAGGTGTATTAGTAAATAGGATGTCAAATATGAACTCTCTATCATTTGTCATTCAAAGGTAGTCACCAAAGTTAAGATATTTGGAAATTAGGTCAAATATCAAAGTAACAGATTAAAAAATTATAGTATATTTGGAAACACCTTGTCACAGGTAATGCAACTTGAAAATATGAAAGCCCTATTTCTTCTCAATCAAAAGGTATAAGGTAAAATAATATTTTGATAAGTAGGTTAAACGTACAGGTCTCAGGGTCAAAAGTTATATACATGTGTAATATGAAAGGTTTTCTCTTCCAAAAGTTGTGACCTAAAGTAATGTTTAAACTTTTGAAAAGTAGGTCAAATTTCAAGATCAAAGGTTAGAAAATTACAGTATATTTGGAAAGGTCTTGTCACAGGTAATTTACATGTGAAATACGGAAGCCATATCTCCTCTCATTCAATAGTTATGACCAAGGTTTAAGTTTTTATGACAGATGGACAGACTAATAGACGAATGAGATTTAATTTCCCCTTATCTACATGTATGTATGTGAATAACGCACCTATTACCTTCACAAATTTAAAAAAAACGGTCAAAATCATGATTATGAACTTCGAGTCGGTCTGGGTACAGCCGAAGGTTTGGAATACACCAGTTTGTTAAAAGACCGACTCCTATGCGTGTTACCCGACCTTAACATTAAAACATAATGAGAAAATACAATACTGAATATAGTTCCTGTACCTTATCTTGAAGTCGCCTTATGTGACACATTTTGTTAATTGATGGCCTCATAAACACCAGGATATTAATGGTTGAATCAGGCCCAGACTTTGGTGCAGCATTAACAGGAATCGGCTGATTCGTCGAATTTCTCGTGTCAGATTAATTCAAAATTGAAACTAATAATGTCCATTTATATATCAGTGTTACAGGTTTATATTTTCCACAATGTCACAAAGCAATTTGAGCCCAAATAACCCCAGCGCTCTATATCAAAATAATTATTTGTGATATTGTACTTCTTCAATTAATCATTTTTTGTTCATAATTTCCCTTGTACTGTGTAATAAAAATGCAATGAAACAAATATTTCTAGCTTTGCATATTTTAGGAGTCATAAATCTGTTGTGCCTGTGAAATATTTGCTAGAAGTAAAATTTGTAAATTATCTGTAGTACTCAGTTGAAGATTTCTGGTTTCTGTGAATTACCCACATTAAACTATTTTTTATTTGTTCAATAAGACATGCATCTAATGATTACGCTTGCAGAATCAAACATAATCACGTCATCTACATTAGCTGTGTTTTTAGCTCACCTGAGCCGAAGGCTCAAGTGAGCTTTTCTGATCACATTTTGTCCGGCGTCCGTCTGTCTGTCTGTCCGTCTGTCTGTAAACTTTTCACATTTTCGACTTCTTCTCAAGAACCGCTGGGCCAATTTCAACCAAACTTGCCACAAAGTATCCTTGGGTGAAGGGGATTCACGTTTCTTCAAATGAAGGGCCACGCCCTCATTCAAGGGGAGATAATTGGGAATTAATGAAAATTTAGTGGCATATTTTAAAAATCTTCTTCTCAAGAACAACTGTGCCAGGAAAGATGAAACTTATGGGGAAACATCCTCAGGTAGTGTAGATTCAAATTTGTTCAAATCATGACCCCCGAGGGTAGGGCGAGGCCAAAATGGCCGACCAAAGTTTTACATAGAAATATATAGGAAAATTCTTTAAAAATCTTCTTCCCAAGAATGACACAGCCATAATTCATCATATTTATATGGAAGCATGTTCAGGTATTGTAGATTCAAGTTTGTTCAAATCATGACCCCCGGGGGTAGGGCGGGGCCAAAATGGCCGACCAAACTTTTACATAGAAATATATAGAAAAATTCTTTAAAAATCTTCTTCTCAAGAATGACAAAGCCATAATTCATCATATTTATATGGAAGCATGTTCAGGTATTGTAGATTCAAGTTTGTTCAAATCATGACCCCCGGGGGTAGGGCGGGGCCAAAATGGCCGACCAAACTTTTACATAGAAATATATAGGAAAATTCTTTAAAAATCTTCTTCTCAAGAATGACAAGGCCATAATTCATCATATTTATATGGAAGAATGCTCAGGTAGTGTAGATTCAAGTTTGCTCAAATCATGACCCCCCGGGGTAGGGCGGGGCCAAAATGGCCGACCAAACTTTTACATAGAAATATATAGGAAAATTCTTTAAAAATCTTCTCCTCAAGAATGACAAAGCCATAATTCATCATATTTATATGGAAGCATGTTCAGGTTGAGTAGATTCAAGTTTGTTCAAATCATGACCCCCGGGGGTAGAGCGGGGCCAAATTGGCCGACCAAAGTTTTACATAGAAATATATACTAGGAAAATTCTTTAAAAATCTTCTTCTCAAGAATGAAAAGCCATAATTCATCATATATATATATATATATATGGAAGCATGCTCAGGTAGTGTAGTTTCAAGTTTGTTCAAATCATGACCCCCTGGGGTAGGGCGGAGCCAAAATGGCCGACCAAAGTTTTACATAGAAATATATAGGAAAATTCTTTAAAAATCTTCTTCTCAAGAATGACAAAACCATATCATATTTATATGGAAGCATGCTCAGGTAGTGTAGATTCAAGTTTGTTCAAATCATGACCCCCGGGGGTAGGGCGGGGCCAAAATGGCCGACCATAGAAATATATAGGAAAATTCTTTAAACATCTTCTTCTCAAGAATGACAAAGCCATAATTCATCATATTTATATGGAAGCATGCTCAAGTAGTGTAGATTCAAATTTGTTCAAATCATGACCCCCAAGGGTAGCGCGGGGCAAAAATGGCCGACCAAAGGTTTTAAAGATATATATAGGAAAATTCTTTAAAAATCATTTTTTAAAAAATAGCAAATCCATGATTGGTCATGGGACTACATTTGGATTTAAACTTTACAATAAAAAGCCACTTTCTACTTTTTCCTACCCTTAGTGCTCAGGTGAGCGATGTGGCCCATGGGCCTCTTGTTCTAGTAAGCCAACTGTGAAATTGATTTGAAGACCATGATATATAAATTCAATTTGATATTAAAAAGAGATGTTGCACATTCAATATACATTAGTTATAAATGAAAACTTAACCAATAAGTAACATAACACATGTATTGAAAGTGAAATTTATAAAGATTGTTCACTGAATATACCATCTCATTTCAACATATGCATCCTTCTTTCCTCAACTTGTTTGTCAATAGCTTGCTTCTAAAAATTAACTTTTTGGTGCTAGATCCATTATGACGTCATAATCACTTTCAACTTTCTTTTCCCCTTACTTTACGGCTCTAATAAATTAAAGTTATGTAGAAAATAAATTTTTTTCATGGAATCACAAAAAAGTAGTTCCGTTACCTATAGTAAATTTGACATTATCTTAAAGAAGAGGCCAAGAACACATAAATTATCTTTTTCTGAAAGACTGTAGGCAATCTGGATACATTTTCTTTGTCTGATAAGGAAAAAAAACTCCCATATTCCTGACTGGTTGTCTTAATTTTTGATGGGAAATGACAGTTTAAAATAGGATTTTTTTATCTTGTTTACCTACAAATTATGCCCCGAAGCACCTTATCTGACCAAGCTTAAGTTATAAAGCATCATTAAAGAAATGTTTTTCTTAAATTTGATATATCTGTAGGCACCTTTCATTTACTAGATCTTGACTTTAATTAAATGACGTTTTTTAAACAATTGCTTTTACGTCATTTTGCACCAAAGTACCCGGTATATCATTTTGCCCCTCAACCGAGCAATGCCGCAGTTATCGGAAAAGGGTCTATTCAAATAAGTATTGTTAATTGATAATACCCATCGATATTTTTAATTGTCGAGGTGAAGACCACAGCAATCATTTGTGCACTTACCTGCACTGTCATGAACATCCTAATTTTTTTTCAATTTTATTTTCCATAAAATTTGTTAGGGTCATATTGTTTCCTTAAATGACTTTGACGACAGTTAACTTTGTGTACAACGGTCGACATGGGATGCTAGCCACCTGATCGTTCCTCTGGGTGTCCAGCAGATATAGCGTTTTTTGTCCTTTTTAGTTTACCTGAGCTGAAAGCTCTAGTGAGCTTTTCTAATCACCTGTTGTCTGTCAATTGTCTGTCTGTAAAATATTCACATTTTCAACTTCTCAAGAACCACTGGGCCAAACTTAATTAAATTTGGTACAAAGCATTCTGGGTGATAGGTAGTTATGTTCCTCAAACGAAGTTGGGGAACATATTGTTTTTACTCTGTTTCTTATTATGTTCCCCAAACGAAGTTGGGGAACATATTGTTTTTACTCTGTTTCTTATTAAGGTCTTCCGTCTTCACGGAAGACCTTATAGTGATTCTATTGTTTCTTATTAAGGTCTTCCGTCTTCAGCGGAAGACCTTTCTGTTATTCTTAGGTTTCTTTTCCACAGTTTTTATTATTTTTTTTCTTACATATTTTGTGCACGCGAGTTCTCGAAAACGCCTTGATCGATTTTCATGAAACTTTCAGGAATGATAGAACATCAAAAAATCTAGATATATATTTTTTTGTTTTGATGACGTCACTTCCGGTTCGGAGATTTCTGCGATTTTGTCATTTTTAGAGGGTCACTTTGTCCGGCAATGTTCTCAAAAACCATTGAAGATAGAAGTGTGAATTTTTGAGGGATGCTAGAGCAAACTTTGGAGAAGTGCCTTTTGTATATCACAACTACCGGAAGTACGAAGCGCCGACGCTCGCTATGGCCCGAAAATAGACCTATCGCGAATTTCAAAATTTTTAACATCTTTTCTACGATAGCTTTTTACCTGGAAATATTTTGTTAAAACATATAGAACAAAAGAAGTGTAGAATTCCAAGATCTTTCAAATGATATCTTGTAAAAAGGGCTGGCCCCTAAAATTAAGGGCCTATAGGGGCCGAAAGTTTTTTCTTTATATCTAAAAACGTATCGAGAATTTGTAATACATCAAAGAAGCAAAGTTGTCCAAAATGTTAAGTTTAATCTTTTGGCGTCTTCAAAATACGTCCGGCGTCGTCACTTCCGGCAAAACCGGAAGTGGTCGGAAAACGCGTATTTTTGCGGAGCTTGGGAAGTTTTTGGGTAACATATGTCTCTGGAAGCATAAAAATTAATTTTCCGTCCGTCGTTGTCACTTCCGGTGAAACCGGAAGTAGCAAAAAATGGCTTATTTTTGCATTGTTAATTAACATAGTTTTAGATGATACAACCCATTTTTGGCGTTATTTCTCATTTTTGTTAAAAATGAAAGCTACTTCCGGTCGAACAGGACGGAAGACCTACTCGTTGCTTTGCAACGAGCTTTGCTCTAGTTATTATTATTATTATTATTCTTTTTTTTTAGACAAAATTTTGTGCAGGCGATTTCTCGTAAACTATTCGGTGGAATTCAATGAAAATTTCAGGAATAATAGGTCACTATATGAATTTTATATAAAATTCCGTTTGTTGGAAAATTTGCTACCAGTGCCAAGTTATGGGCAATTTCCTGATTTTTAAATGCAATTTTGTCTTCGAATGTTCTCGAAAACGACTCAAGATATTAACTGGAGACTTGTTAGAGATGATAGACCATGAGTTATAGATGTGCAATTTTGCCTTCGTTTGCGTCGTCAGTACTTCCGGTCGCTACAGGAAGTGAATTCAAAATATGCACTTTTTCAACTTTTTTTGTTTTTCAATATTTTTCTTTGATATATTTAATATTAATGGAGACCCTACTGGAAAGGCCTAATATATAGTTTATTTTAGAATTGATCAATCCACACACTAGATATTCGCATTTAAAAATCTGAAGCGTGTCCAAGATGGCGGGGCGTCTCCGTGAACTCCACCATTAAGCAAGTCGGGTTCTAGAAGGTCAGCTGAGCGTTTAGATGAACGAAACTTCTACCAAAAAGATTTATGAAATGTAAAAGATTATTTAGATTGCTACATCGCAATTACGTTGCACTGAGTATAGTTTTAATATGAGGTTTCCTCAAACGTCTATTGAAATTGCTTTTGTCTGCATCTCAAAGTAGAATACAACATGACTACAAGTGGAAATACGATGACAACAATCTTTTGTTTTGCACCAGGGAAAACTTATCCTAAACCATGGTTATAAGTAATAGCTTTTCAAGAAACTTGCCTGACTTAATATTCAGTATGTTTCTGAAGTATTGCTTGACTTCTGTTTATTTTTCCACGCAGGCTTGTGACATATTAAATGAATAGAAAAGACAAAAATAAGAAAAACATTTTTTAAAAAGATTGTTTATTAAAGGTGATAAAAATATTCTTGAAATAAATGCAAGTTATTGAACATAAATTGTATCACATTCCTTGACCGTCGGAGGGCGAGTGATTTTTTTTTTCAGTGAAACATTCCAGTCTTTTCATGAACGTGTAACTCATCTCCACTTTGGGGGAAACAGGATACAAAATTCGTGGAAAATCTTACCGAATTCACAGCTTTAGTGTTACTTGGCCGTATACGATATTATATTTGTATAATGTGATAAATATACTTTCTAACGCTCGAAATTCCGGTTTTAAGAACATACATTTCTAATTTTCATTGAAGCTATCAAATCCATCAAATAGATCAAATATTTCAAAGGAATAGCGTTAAGAACTACTTGTGACGTTTGGCGCGAAATAATGTATCGTGACCCGACTTAAGTAGTAGACAAATGGTGACAATAGTGCAGAAATATATAACATTGGCATGCCTGTATATGGAGTTGCATGGAATAAAAAGTGGAATACATATCGAAAAAAGGAAAGAAAACAGTGTCATCTGTTTATCACTAATAGATTATCTATCCTAAAAATTACTGTTAAAACTCAAGTAACAAATTCCGTTGTGATCAACTTGAGCAAAGTTTAGCAAGCTGGCTGTCATTTTACAATTCCAAACTGAATTTAAAAAAAAAATGTAATGTATGTTGGAATCAAAAAACCAATCTTGCGATATTCGAATGTTAAATTTGAAGCGGGTTCCAAAAGGCGTAATGGGTACCGCAATGGATTTTCACGCTGGCGACCCGGGTTCGATCCCCCTTGTGTCCGATTTTTAAAATCTCTTTTTAAGTCTGATTTTACGTTGTTTTTTTTTCTGAATCGGACGGAAGACCTCTCGTTGCTCGCAACGAGTTTCGTTTCTAGTTATTATTATTCTTCTTCTTCTTCCTGGGTACTTTTTTGTCCGGGAGTGATCTTGTAAACTGTTCATCCGATGTAGATAAAACCTTTTTAGGGTCAGTAGACATGTTATGTAGATTTGTGGAATCAAGGTCATTTTGCGTGCACGTGCTTGCAAGAGCGTGCGCGTGCAAAACGTGAAATGACCAATATAATAGATATAGCCGTAACTTTTTTATTTTTTGATGAAATGCTTTGAAACTCATTATTTGATTATTTATTAGTAGTATAGACATGATGACTTGGTCAAAATAGCAAGATCTCACGCGCATGCACGTGCGCTTCGCTCTGATTGGCTGAAACTAAAGTCTCTATATCTTTCTTGTTTTTCGACGAAATCCTATGAAATTTTGAACATAGCCATGCATTAATATATCCTACAATACGATATATAGCATTTCTCATAAAATCACGTGCATGCACGTGCGCTGCAATCTGATTGGCTAAAACTTTAAATAGCTATAACTCCCTTGGTTTTCAACCAAACAGGATGGGATTTGGAACATAGATAGATATAATGAATTTCTACAACATGATATGGTCGCCATGCACATGCATACACGTGCGTGTACTTGCGCTGTAATCTGATTGGCTGAAACTTAACTGCTTTGGTTTTCAACCAAACGGAGTGGGATTTAGAACATAGAGAGATGTAATGGACGTCTACAAGAAGATATGGACATCATGCTCATGTATGCACGTGCGTGCACGTAAAATGAGTTAAATCAAAAATACACTTGAATGAGCGTATTTTTAAATACTTTTGGATTAAATACTTTACTATTTAGTGTATTAAAATATGTATATTGTGTAGACAAAATTATATGGTCATTACGCTCATGCATTCACAAGTGCAAGCGTGCAATGCTAAAATTTGAATGAACTTGGCGTTGTTAAAGTCTCAATGCATAGATTTTGTCCTATTTAATGAAGCTTACAGGGAATATGGCACCAAAAGGGAGTTGGGGAGCGTTTGGGGAACATCTGTAACGGTCCCCGTTACAATTAGCACTAGTTATTATTTTTCTTCTTCCTGGGCACTTTTTTGTCCGCGAATGATCTCGTAAACTACACATCCGACTAAGGTGAAATATTTTTAAGGTTAGTAGACATGTTATGTAGATTTGCGGAACGAAGGTCATTTTGCGCGCACGTGCTTGCAAGAGCGCGCACGTGCAACACGAGAAATGATCAATATAATGAATACAAGCGTAACTTTTCACATTTTAGATGAAATGCTTTGAAACTCATAATATTAGGATATATTAGTAACATAGACAATATGACATGGTCAAAATAGCAAGATCTCACGCGCATGCACGTGTGCTTCGCTCTGATTGGCTGAAACTAAAGTCTCAATATCTTTCTTGTTTTTGGACAAAATCCTTTGAAATTTTGAACTTTGCCATGCATTAGGATATTCTAGAACATGATATATAGCAATTTTCATGAAAACACGTGCATGCACGTGCGCTGCAATCTGATTGGCTCAAACATTAAATAGCTATAACTCCCTTGGTTTTCAACCAAACAGGATGGGATTTGGAACATAGATAGATATAATGGACTTCTACAAGAAGGTATGGTCACCATGCACATGCATACACGTGCGTGTACTTGGGCTGCAATCCGATTGGCTGAAACTTAAAACAGCTATAACTTCCTTGGTTTTCAACCAAACGGGGTGGGATTTAGAACATAGATAGATGTAATGGACTTCTTCAATAAGGCATGGTCACCATGCTCATGTATGCACGTGCGTGCACATGAAATGAGTTAATTCAAAAATACACTTGAATAAGCGTATTTTTTTAATACTTTTGGATTAAATACTTTAATATTTAGTACATTGAAATATATAGATTGTGTAGACAAGATGATATGGTCATTACGCATATGCATTCACATGTGCACGCGTGCAATGCTAAAATTTGAATGAACTTGGTACACTTCTGGGTAAACGTTGTTAAAGTCTCAAATGCATAGAGTTTGTCTTATTTAATGAAGCTTACAGGAAATATGGCACCAAAAGGGATTTGGGGAGCGTTTGGGGAACATCTGTAACGGTCCCCGTTACAATTAGCACTAGTTTAAATTGTAACAAGCAAATTCAAAGAATTGTGGTCCCCCGCTTTCAGTGTCTTTGTGGGTGAGATGTCATTTTTTATGACATATTGTATCTAATATGAACACCCTATCATATGTCATTTATTTAGAAATTATCACTGAAGTTGATTTTTTTTAAAATAAGTTCAATCGTGAAGGTCAAGGGGTAAGGAATCTTGCATGCTCGGAAAATATCTTGTCACAAGTAATGCACATGTCAAATACAAAAGCCCTTTCTTAATATAAGGAACAAGATGTGTTTGTGAAACACTGATGACCCCGTAAGACAACATAACGAAGATCAAACTTTTCTTAAATGAAATATATTATTACCCAAAGTAGGGTTTTCTGACAAGAAATACGATTGTGAAATACAAAATCCCTAGCACCACCTGTTCAAAAGTTATGGTCAAGGATAAATTTTTGAAAGGTATGTCAAACTTCAAGGTGAAAGGGTCTGAGTCGTTTATTTCTTAAGAAAGGTCACAAGTAATACATGTGAAGGATGAAAACCCTAACCCGAACCGTTCAATAGTTATGGGAAAGGTAAAAGTTTTGAAAAGTAGGTCAAACTCCAAGGTCAAAGGGTCAAAGTTCTTGGTATCCAATGAAAGGTCTTCTCACAAGAATAACATACTTGAAGTATAAAAAACCCTAGCCCTTACCATTCAAAAGTAATGATCAAAGTTAAAGTTTTTTCATAAGTATGGAAATCTCCAAGGTCAAGGTCAAAAGGTCAAGGTTATTGGTATCAAATGAAAGGTCTTGCCTCAAACAATACATATGTGAAATATGAAAGTCCTAGTGTCTACCGTTCAAAAATTGTGACCAAGGTCAAAGTGTTTGCAAAGTAGGTCTTACTCCAAGGTGAAGAGCAAAGGGTCAAAGTTCTTGGTATCCAATGAAAGGTCTTCTTACAAGAATAACATACGTGAAGTATGAAAGCCTTAGCCCTTACCATTCAAAGGTTATGGTCAAGGTTGAAGTTTTTTCATAAGTACAGAAATCTCCAAGGTCAAGGTCAAAAGGTCAAAGTTGTTGGTATCCAATGAAAGGTCTTGCCACAAAGAATACATATCTGAAATATGAAAGTCATAGTTTCTACCGTTCAAAATTGGTCACCAAGGTCATAGTTTTTGAAAAGAAGGTCAAACTCAAAGGTCAAGGTGAAAGCCCTAGCCCTTTCCGTTAAAAAGTTATGGTCAAGGTTAAAATTTTTCATAAGTACGGAAATCTCCAAGGTCAAGGTCAAAGTTGTTGGTATCCAATGAAAGATCTTGCCATAAAAAATACATACGTGAAATATGGAAGTCCTAGTTTCTAAAATTCAAAAGATATGGCCAAAGTAAAGGTTTGGAATTTTTGTGTAAAAGTGGGTCAAATTCTAAGGTCAAGATCAAAAGGTTAAATTTGGTGGTACCCAAAAATAGGTCTTGTCACAAGAAATACACAGGTGAAATATGAAAGTCATAGCTCCACTAAATCAAAAGTTATGGGCAAGGTTAAAGTTTTTGTGATGGACTGACAGACGGACAAAATTCCAAGGTCAGAAGGTCAAAGAAAGGTCTTGTCACAAGAAATACACATGTGAAATATGAAAGTCCTAGTTTCTACCATTCAAAAGATATGGCCAAAGTAAAAGTTTGGAATTTTTGTGTAAAAGTGGATCAAATTCCAAGGTCAAGGTCAAAAGGTCAAATTTGGTGGTACCCAAAGAAAGGTCTTGTCACAAGGAATACACAGGTGAAATATGAAAGTCATAGCTCCACTAAATCAAATGTTATGGGCAAGGTTAATGTTTTTGTGATGGACTGACAGACGGACAAAATTCCAAGGTCAGAAGGTCAAAGAAAGGTCTTGTCACAAGAAATACACATTTGAAATATGAAAGTCATAGCTCCAGTAAATCAAAAGTTATGGGCAGACAGACGGACAGACTGACGGACAGACGAATGAGATTTAATGTCCCCTCGCTTTTGCGAAAGCGGGGGACAAAAATGAAGGACCAAGTCCCGTTGCAATTGGAGATACATGTAATCGAGAAAAAGACAAAAATAGGGGTGGGGTCATTAAAAAATCTTCTAAAGAACCACAGGGCAAGGAAAACTGAAACTGATGCGTAAATATCCTGGGGAAGTGTAGATTCTAAATTGTGCAAATCATGACCCCCGGTGGTAGGGCCAGGCCACAATAGGAAATTAACTTTCACATTGAAATATATAGGAAAAATCTTTAAAAATCTTCTCAAGAATCACTTTGCTAGAAAAGCTGAAATTTTTGTGGAAGCATCCTGTTGTAGTTGAGATTCTAAATTGTTCAAATCATGACCCCTGGTGGTAGGGTGTGGTGACAATAGGTATGACAAAGGGGGGGGGGGGTATGGTAAAGAACAGCTAGCATGGTCAAAGTTACTCTAGTGAGCGATGTGGCCCATGGGTTTCTTGTTTCGGATAATTCTCTAAAAGATATATGAGTCTGATCACTGTTATTAGGTCTTTCTACCTTTCTGCGTATATATAGACCTCTTAAAATGCTTCTGTTTATCATTATTATACCGCTATGGTTTTTTGATCCGAAAGACTTGTCGAAAAACCTTATAGTACATAATACTCGAATTATTTCGAAAAATACTGTTTTTGTCCCTTGCCTTCACAAATTTGTAAAATTAATTTCGGTCTGTCTTTTCGTCCGTCCTTCTGTATTTCTGAGTGCAACACTTTCGTTTTCGCGAGATATTTCGAGAAGCTTTTAAGCTTTAGTGATGAAATTTTACACAGCTACTCCCCATGGTAAAAGGAATACACCTTTTGATTTTGAGGTCCAACGGTCAAGGTCCTAAATTTTGTCTGTTTTTTTTTCACTTGCTTGTCCGTGTGATATCCCCAAAAGCTTTTGAGCTTTTGCAGTGGAATTTTATACTATAACTACCTATAGGCTAAGAAAGACCCCTCTTTATCTTGAGGTCGTCCAAAGGTCAAGGTTGTAAATTCAATTTAATTCATACATTCTGTGTGTATGTAAAAATTTCACTTCCGTGATATCTTAAAAAGCTTGTAAGCTTCGACACCCCCTCCCAGATCCGGCATGCTGCTGTAATGATTTCGGGATTCTAAGGTTCAAACATGCGGGGTTTCTAATTAGTCAATGTTCACATCACGTGACATTTATTGCCTGACGTCACGGCGTCAGGCTGTATAAGGATTGATAATTGCTTGATCCGAAACTAATAGCCTAGATCATACCCAGAGAGCTAGATTTTGTGCAAGCTGATTTATATTGGAAATCTTTTACCTGCATTTTAAAAGAAACATTTTTCAGGGAAACAATGATTTTACTGATGCAAAATAATGCAGTATTTACTTTGTTTTCTCTGTTTGCATGAAACAGATTAATCCATGTGATTTACCGTTTCAACGTGTCTGTGTATCTTTTTTTCTGCATTTCTATACTACTGGATCAGTCCATTTACATTCTACGAAAGGGGTGAATCGCTCTTTTCGCGCCAAATGAGTAAGCGATCTTCGCGCCTTTTCTTGGATTGTTCTATTGTATGAATGGGGGTGCTAACTTCCATGGAATAATTGTTATTGTAACCTCCATCTTCATATGATTCAGAAATTCTGTCTACAAATTTTATCTTATACCTTAAAACAACATATGAATCGTATGTATCAGAATATGGACATGCAAAACAAAAGAAATGATTTCTCTAATTTGTTTCCCCTCTGTTGGTTTATTCCGGGCGCGCTTGATTTGTCTACACCTTACACCCGGTGTACACTTTTTCATAATCAAGTGCAAAAGTGTACACTTTTGGTGTACACCTTCTACACCCTGTGCAGGGCATGTGTTGGTAATTACACCTAAAATTCAATATGGCTGACAAATGAGGCAACGGTAAAACTGCAGAATTTCTTTTTCTGTATTTGAGTTTACTGTCAAGTATTTTATAGGTTCATTGTGATGAATTGTTTTTAGTAATATAGTGGACCATGTTTTGTGCATTTTATGGAAAATAAAATACTTCATAATTTGTAAAATAAAAAAATAAGCAAATTTTGCAAGTTTGGGTGTTAAAGTCTCTAGATATATTTGATTATAGCTAGATATTTGGTTATAGGGGAAATTATGGACAGTAGGAAAATGTTTAATAAAAAATTCTTTGCATTTTGTAAAATGTTTTGTTTTTAAAGGAATTTTAAAAGAATATTCACAATCGCAACAAATATTTTATTAAAAAATATTCTGCAAATAGGCCCCCCTCAGTTTGTTAAAATTTTGACGTCCATGTTGTTTTTGCCACACTACACCCAATTTCACTTGATTATTGGGTGTAAATCGTCTACACCGGGTGTAGTAAGGTGTAGAAAAATCAAGCGCGCCGTCCATATTTTAATGGACTAGTCCAATCACCGCAAACGATCGACGCAGTTCAACCAGATTCCAGACGATTTGACGAAAGAAATTGTACCTGTGCGAAATCTTGGATTTCTTTTCCACAAAGGCCTAAATGTTGGTTTTACCTATTTCGTTCTCAAAAAATTATAGTACCCACCTTTCAGAAAAAAAAGATCAATGAACACAAACTACTACTGTTTACTTCATTGGAGAAAATGCTTTCCTACAACATATGTATTTAGTTATATCAATTCTCTAAAATGTTCACAATGAATGATTTGACAACAGATTTCAAAATAGGTGTAGCTTTTTTAAATTTAGATCCAGGGGTAGATCAATCTACTTGCAGAAAAGTCAATCGCATCATCTCGGGTCTTTTCGTCAAAGGTCGAAAAACGAACTCGAATGTATCGACATCATCGGATGTTAAAAATTTATACATTTCCTGTTCATAGTAAAAACGGAGTTAGAAGTCCCTTCTATAGTATATTTTAGATAATATCATTACATTGAATAAAGTTAACTCCATATTCCACAGATAATAGGTGTATATACATCATCCATGGTTTTATTTCAAAATTTGTGAAAAAGGGGAGGAGGTGTCATGGCGTATAAATTAACAATACATTTGTGGTCTTCTTCCATAGATAAGGCCCGAGGAGTGGGACCGAGGAGTTGCGATTGGCAGAAAACCCACATTGTTAACTATTCTGTTAACAACTCTTCAGAATGCAGCAAAGGCATCGTTCTTCTACAAGTTAAATAATTAAATATTTTTACAAGGTTCTCAAATAAAGACATATTTCAAACACAAAAAAGTATTGCTCAAAAGGTTTATCACTTCTCTTACAGATATTGATTGATTAAGTCACAAGCTTTGAAGTACTTGAAAAGAAGATTTTAAAAGATTTCCCTATATATCCCTTGTTGTGTATAAGTCAAGAGACTCTGCAGTGGTTCAGTGGTAGATCTTTGGATGCAGCAAATTTTTAAAGATACTATATATTCCTACGAGTGTTTTTGGCCCCACCCTTGTGAAATAAGAATTACACGTGTTATATTCCATCTCCTGGCCCAGTTTTATAGTTAGAGAGTGAATATATTCCTGGAAAGCCAGCCCAGTTAAGGCCTGCCACAAACTAGGATGACCTACAATATAGAGTGCTAGCCATAGTTTGTTGTTCCTATATATTCCTATGTAAAACTGCTCGGGCTTTTGGCCCCACCTGGTCAGCCAATTTGAATAAACTTGAATCTACACTACTAAGGATGCTTCCAGATGAGTTTCATCTTTCCTGACCTTAATTTTTAAAGACATATATTCCTATGCAAAACTTGGGTTGGTCATTTTGGCCCCACCCTTGCCCCGGGGGTCATGATTTGAACAAACTTGAATCTTCACTACCTGAGGATGATTCCACATGAGTTTCATAGTGGTTGAAGAAGAAGATTTTTAAAGATTTTTCTTATATATTCCTATGTAATAACTTTGGCATCCTACAATATATAAAAACTGAAATCTACACTACCTGAGGATGATTCCACATGAGTTTCATCTTTCTTGGCCCAGAGGTTCTGGAGAAAAAGATTTTTAAAGATTTTTCCTATATATTCCATGTAAAACTAATTTTGGCTTGCCTCCGATTGTTAATCTACACTACCTGTGATTTACTGTTGATTTTAATTTACCATGAGAAGAAGATTTTTTAAAGATTTTTCATATATTCCTATGTATATTTTTGGCAGTCCATTTAAATCATACCAATTATTTCACATGAATTTCTTTTCCTGGCCCAGTGGTTCTGAGAAGAAGATTTTTAAAAATTTTTCCTATATATTCCTATGTAAAACTTGACGGCCATTTTGGTCCCACCCTGGTTTATTTGTCTACACTACCTAGAATGTTACACTCTTCTTTTTTCCTGGCCCAGCGGTATGCAGGAAGATTTTTTTAAAAATTTTCATTAATTTTTAACAAATTGTTTTCTTTATAAGGGCATTGTATATGTCTTCATACTAATTTGGTTGAAATTGGACCATTTTTTTGAAAATGTTTAACAACAACGACAACGACGATGACAACAACGAACAAACTTTTTGATTCACTTGAGCCTTCGGCTCAGGTGAGCTAAAAAGTATTGCTCAAAAGGTTTACCACTTCTCTTACAGATATTGATTGATTAAGTCAGGCAAGCTTTTTGAAAAGCTCTCAAGGCCGTAACTAGGCTCAAATTTTTAGTGAGGCAAGGGTGTTGGGCATTCATAGTCCTAGACGGGGCAAGGGTAGTACCTGCCCAGTGATTGGGGGTTTCCAGGGGGATGGGGATCCTGAAACCTAGATATTAGAAAATAAAGGATTTTTTCACTTATACGTTTTGAATTGTAGCCTGCATGGCACAGTGGTTAGATCATGCTTCATGAACTATGGAGTTAATCCTTATACATCGCAGTTCGATTCCCAGTATATTTACAAATGCCAAAAACCGTGGTCCTTTGTCACGTAAGTGATGGCTCCAAGCCACTTATAATCTTCAGTGACCATGAAAGCCAAGTACAAATTAAAAACAGCCCTGCACGTGGTTTTTTTTCTTAGAAGGGATGTGTAACAATCGCAATTTACAAAACAAACATTTTGAATTATATTTTACATGCCTTCTTTAGAAATGAAAATAAATTACATGAATGCTTAACAATAATTGAAGCAAAAGTTGAAAATTTTTATTTAGCACAAAGACACACATAATGGAAATTTTCCACTTTTCAGAAAACTAAAAAAAAATTATTTTGCCTCACTTGCCTCTACAGTACGGACTTGTTGTGTATCTCTGCAGTGGTCAATATAAAATAAAGAAGACTGTCGTGAAATACATATTCCTCTCCTGTTTTACAGTTAGAGAGTGAATTTGGAAAGCAGCCCAGTTAAGGCCTGCCACAAACTAGGATGACCTACAATATAGAGGCTAGCCATAGTTTGTTGTGTCTGAACCTGGTCAGCCAATGCAGACGCGTTCATTGAAATTCAGACATCTTACAATGAGTTGTAGTGGTTGAAGGGCTATCATATATACTTCCTGAAAAGGCATCCTACAAATATAAATGCTAGTCCGAAATGGGCATCATTAAATGTTAGGTTAATAAATTTTCGCCCTATTGTTATAGTGATTTACTGTTGATTTTAATTTACCATGATAAGGTTTGGACATATTTGTATATTTCGGCAGTCCATTTAAATCATACCAATTATTTCCAATCTTTTAATGTTGAACACCCCAAACCCTTGAAATGACCAGGTACGATCCCAGTGGTTTATTGTAAATAGGTTACACTCTTCTTTTTTCCTTAAGTATGCAGGGGACACAGCTTTTCTGAATTAGCTTGTTTTCTTTATACATTGTATATGTCTATAATAATTGTTCACTCATTTTTTTCAATTTTAACCATAAGCGATGAAATGAACAAACTTTTAATCGACACTACATACGGATTATCCTCATGAATATAATACTTGTAGTACATGTACATGTTACAGACAGAATATTGAAGTAGTATTTTTTTAACTGCCCTAAGCGTTCATTGAAATTCAGAATCAGTGTGTATAGAATTAGTTCCTGAAAAGCACTCAAAAAAATGCTAACCGAAATGTAACATATTTGAATAATGCCTATACCTGAGATATTTCGATTTTTAGTAATAGCTTTACAGCATTAATGAATTGAAGAAATTGGACGAAAAAAATGTAAACTGCTTTTGTGCGAAATTCTATTAAAGTAAGAAGAGTTACAACTCTTTGTAGCATTATGACAAGATAGAGATAATACCCAGGTAAATTGGGTTTCCTATTTACTTCAAAGAGAGGACATGATTAGTAAATCCCCTTGTTTGCAGTTCTCGGAAACTGCCTCCTATTATAATTGTTATGTCCTTCTTTTTTTACCATTTCTTTCAATTTGGATTGTTTTAATACCTAGGTCTGCTCTGATTGTATTTCATTTATGAACAAACTTCCAGAATCCCAATGGAGCAAAAAACTGATTAGGAAATAAGATATTCCAAGGACTTGATTTATGAACATTTCCTTTTTTAAAAAAGAAATTGAAAATGTATCTGGCAAATTTTAATTTCATGCTATGTTTTGATCTTAAAATGATTTTTTATTACTACGTTGATTCGATAAATTCCCCCACAGGGTCATCTTATCCACTCGGTTCTCTGCTACACATGTAAAAATATAATTTTATCTGTGTGGTAGAGAACAGAGCGGACAAGATGCCCCTGTGATCCCAATGAACTCTAATTTTAACACAACAAAGAATCTGTCACATTTTATTCAAGAAATGTATGGAGATAACGAACAGTTAACAAGCTCAGAAATCCATTAAACAATACCAGTCAGAATAAGAGCAAATAAACCTCTAAAACATCAGATGTGAGATCAGGTGCCTTGGAGGAGTGAGCATCCCCTGCCGACCGACCACTGGAAGTATTTTCTTCTTTACACTTTTAATATTTTGAACAAATTCTGCTTCATATGAATACAAAAATAGGTCTGCTAATAATGGGACGCAATTCGTACCCCTGGGAATTCGAATAGATTGTTATAAGACCTTGTTTCCTAAATATATATATTGATATTTTACTAGAGAAAGACAGTGATGATACTACTTGTCCTAAATTAACTTTACATGTACAACCTAGTATGCAATTCAACTTTTCAATCGTCATTTCTGCCGTTCCATTAACAATGTTCCTTATTGCCTGCAGATGACATTATCATCTCACTGAGGGTCTTAAACAAAGCAGATTATTTGCAAATAAGTTGAATAGAATCACTGTCGTTTATAATCATCAATAATCGCAAGTTCTATGGTTGATAAAATGTCTTGTTTGAAAGAATAATTTTTCGTTAGTTGGAACAGCGACTGGCTCTGTCAAGCCATTATTAGTATTTTCAAGCTGAATTGTCTACAGATATTGTTTACCCGGTCATGACAAGTTAAGGGTACACGGCAGAAGTGACGGGTCAGCAGGAGATGTTTACTTCTCAAAGGCAGCTGATCCAACATCTGTTCTCAGAAGTCCGTGTTGAATGACTCTGCTCACAATCTTTATTGGTTACAAAGGCTTAGGAATATGATCACTGTTCGTTATCTTGAGTGAGTGCCCTGAGTGCCTTGAGCATAGGGACAAAATTGGAAGCTCTCCAACGGCAAGTGGGGGCGTCTCCATATGAGTGAAAAATTCTCGAGAAGGGCGTTTTACAACATACAACCAATCATCTTTACGGTCGTACCCCCACCAAAATACTAGGTTGATATTTTTTTTTGTAATATTTGAACCTGTCTTAAGGATGTCTTAACACCCCCCCTGTAAGCATCATTTCTTGAAATCATCAATTATTTGAATAAGCTTGCAATTGAATCTTTTCGTGATTCTTTGCATTACTTCGAGTTAGTTTTATATCTTTGAAACAAGTCTTGAAAATAGTTAATATGTGCTCTGTAGAAAATTATTAAAAAGAAAAAGAGAATTTCCTTTACATGTAAATTTGCTTTATTTACCAGTGTTATTTTGTATGAAATTAAAGGATATCTTAATTACAATTATCTTTTCTCAGTTTTTGAAGCATGTGTATTTGTTTTCTTTTTATTATAAGTTTTACATATACAATAGTACTGTTACAGGTACTATTGTAAAAGTTTTTACAATTTAAAGTATATCAAAGTATTTTGAATATGAATTTTCAAAATGTAACAACTAATTTTTTCCAACTTTAACATGCACACAATTTTCTTCTATTTGAAGAAAATATTGCTCGAATATTCATATACATTACGTCCAAAATCAAAGCTCGTATTTTAAAAAATAAGAGTTATTAAGTCTCTAAATCTCAAAAAGTTATAGATTAAAGTATCATATGATAGTTCATCAATGTACCGATTTTAATTAACTATAGCAAGTTTTAGTTAACGTAGGTAATTGGGGGGGGGGGGGGGTAGTTGGGTGGACGACCTTAATATCTTTATTATAAAAGTTATACCCCGGTACATTTCTTCAACGTTTAAAAAAACATTTATTTGAAAACAAAATTCTTGAAATTGAAAAATATTTCATGAATATTAATTATATAATGTTTTATACTGACATTTCATATTCCTAGGTGCATAAGTGAAGCTAGAGAAATCAAAATACTAGAATACAATACCTGTGATGAAAAATAAGTTACTAGTTTATTTGCTAAATATGTAATCTTTATTTTCTCTTTAAAGAGAAAACATATTTAAATCTGACTACAAATTTCAGAAATGTGTAGATACATGTATTCTTCTTCGAATATTCAACCCATCCCTTTCAAATTGAAAAATTTTGTTACATTATTTGTTTATCAATGTTGGTCGATCAATAGCCTTCTTTTTAATGCTCACAAACATCTACAATGTAATTGGTGTTTTGCTTGGCAATGTAAAATATACTGGATTGGGGGGGGGGGGGATGAAGCAAATTTAACTGTGATGATATATATAATACATGTATATATAATATTTTGAAATTGAATTCATTTCAGGAATAGGACTTTTTTTTTTCACGAGTGGAGCGCACTAGTAATTTTTTTAAATCCTGTCTCAGTAGTTCTTTTAAACGTTATTACATAATAATCACAAATATCTAAATCTATTTTTTAAACCGTTAATAGTGTCAGCAACAGAACGAAAATTTGTTAATATGTAACGACTCCTATATAAGTACTTGTAAGTACAAATATCCAATTCCTCGTCAAATTTCGTGTTAAATTTGCAGTGAGTACGAGTACACTCGCAGTCTATTCCTCCTCTTGCTATATACTAACAGTATCATTTATTCAGAGTTCCATGCACATATTCGTTGTAAACTATCATCACTTTATGTGTCATCCTTTTAAATATTTGTCCGTTTTATCACATATCACAGGATTATAATTATATAATAATGTAATTAATTTATCCGGAAATACTAATTTCAGAACAAGGTATACAACCACATTCATTGATCCTAAAATAGAGCACATCCCGATCTGCGCCGCCGTCATGTCGCTCTAGTGTTATCTGCATTTAAAAAAGGATAAAAGGATTAGAGCTATAAGGAAAACTGATCATACGACGGTGTCCGTAAAGTTCGTGGACAAGCTAAAATTTTAATAAAAGATGTGTCATTGATATTTATTATTTGCATATTTTTAGTCCTTTACTAAATTTGAATTACAAAATGTAAATATTTATTCAATTTCAAATTTATAATTACAATTATGAGTTGGGATGGTGACCCGGGTTCATTCTACCTATTCCCACTTTTTGAAAATCAGGTAGAAAAAGGTAAGATTTTACGTGGGAATAGGTGGAATTTTTGTGTAAACAAATAATAAACTATGAAAACATATAATTACTATACAAACAATGATTAATGAACACCTATTGGAATAGAGGACAGGTATATTTGCTTTATTAAATTATAAGTCAGACTTTTTTCTAATATTTGAAAGAAGAAATGGACTTTTAATACAATTAAATTATATTTTTTCTCCGTTAATATATTCATTCTAAAATCCACCTATTTGGATGCTTTTTTCAATAAATCTCTTTATTTTATGTTCTTAAATCAAGATATTAAGTTGCTTTTTCTTGTAAGACCTTTGTATTATTTCTAAAATCCGAAATAAATCATATTTTCTTATAGCTGTATTCATTATTTTCTGTCTTAAAATGTATAAAATACAGGTAAATCTAAAGAGCAGATGTAATTAGTCTAATTAGTAATTACTGTAAAAAAAAAATTGAACCTTCAAAGTTTTGAAATGGCTAAGAAATCGAGGTTAGAATACTAACGTATATTAAGACAGCTTTGTCATTGTTCGAGAAAGGGACGTTATCGGAAAAGGTTGTGATGCCTATGCTATATCCTGTGATGTGTGTTTAAAATCTTGTGATGTATGTGCAATATCTTGTGATGTATGTTCTATAATCTTGTGATGTACATGTGTGTGTAATAATTATGTCGTGTTATTTATATCCAAAAGCTTGAAATGTATGTTCTATAATCTTGTGCTGTATGTGCAATATCTTGTTCAGAATCTTGTAATGTAAATTGTATAATCTTGTGATGTACATGTATGTGCAATATCTTGTTATTTGTATCCCAAATCTTGTAATGTATATTCTTTAATTTTGTGATGTACTAGTATGTGCATTATTTGCTTCGTGGGTAATATTCGACTTATATCGATAACCTTTATAAAGACTTTTTTTCGTTGGTCTCCAAAGCAAAGGTGATTTGAGAAAGTCACTTTATTTATTACATTTATATTTTCTTCAATATACCTGCACATACCTATACATAATTCATATGTCTCTTTTCTTTGTATCAAAACGAAAGAAATCAAAGTTTCATTTATCTACATATCACCTGCTACTTTCATTATTTCCAACCAATGAAAATTGTCTTTACTTTACAAGAACAATATTGCGTCATAATACCCACAATGCATTTATTGCTCAAACATCACAAGATTATAGAACATGCATTACAAGTTTATTGAATTTATATCGCAAGATTATCGAATTCAAATTAAAAGATCATAAAATACGCATCAAAAGATTTTGCATATACCTACAAGATATTGAACATACATCACAAGATTATTGAATATATGTACATTACAAGCTAAGATTTTGAATGCTAAGTATACATAACAAGATTTTGAATATACATAACAAGATTTTGCAAGATTTTGCAAGATTTTGCATATACATCACAAAATTTTGAACATACATCACAAGATAATGCACATACATCATAGGATTTTGAACATACATCACGCCATATTTACAGTTCTAAGAAACAATACAACTGACAAAAAAACTCACCATTTCTAGAGTTTTTGAGGTGATTTCACAGCAACAGTCGTCAGTATACGCTCTTCGGAACCTCTCTCCCATTGGAACCTCGGGGTCGAAAACGGTCGGCTCGATGACAGATTTTCGAACTTCAATGCAAGCATTCGTGTGAACCACATGAGCTTTGTATCCACTGATATGAAGTTCTGACAGCTTTTCTAATTTTCGACAGAGTCCCTTTGTTGTTATGACGAAAAATACAGCCAATGCTAGTAAGGAGACCTCACACCAAATAAGCTTATTCATTTTTCCCTCTGTATGCCTAACAAAACAGTTATCGAATTAAAAGCCTTTTCGTCCTGCTTAATATCCAAGTCGTCGAGGTGTATTTATGATTTTAAAAAAATGGTTTTAATATATTTTTAATGATATAAAAAAGTAGTAAAACAGAAACCGATTTGGTTTAATAAAATACACATTTCTTTCATATAATATGGATCTATATGCACTTTATATTAGGCTACTTTGTTTATTTTATTGTAAAAATAATTTCCTTAACAGATGATACGGAGCATTGTCCTGACCACACTGTTACAGCAATATGACCTGCATTTTTTAGAAATTCATTTTGTTGTTAAAATGTGTTATTATGATTAATTTGTATACATGTATACACGTAATTTAAACCTTTATGATCAATTTAACCCAAATAAAATTTCAAATTGTTTCAGAAGAAAAATTTCTCTACATATACCGGTATATATAGCATTATATAAGAAAACAATATTGTACAGGATGACAATAATGTAATTTTGCTTTAATCAGAGCTTATGAAAAGTTCTTCCATCGCAAATATGAACAACAAAAGTTGATAAATGTTATATTTTTCCGTCGTTGAAGTAGTTGATTACAAATTTGCAACAAATTTTTCCCATGTCAAACTTACAGCTCATATTGCTTTAATGATAAATCCACTATGCTACACGTATATAAAGGATGCTTTCTAGTGGTCCATATATGGCATTTTTTAAAATTACATGTCTTTTATAATCATTATTGTACAAAATATTGCACCATTGGTATATGATACTGCTTAATATAAATGACATAAAGTACCGCTTGTGGATGAACCATAAATAGCTGACTTGGTATTTGATTATTGATATAATTATATCATCAATGGATATTTGTATCGATAGTGGATTAATTTTGAAGCATGAGAGAGTCGCACTGCTCTAATTAAATTGCTTGAGCTTATTAATTATTAAGGATGAAGTCTACAAATACATGTATCAACGTTTTCCTTCTGCATGTAGAAAAAAATGTTTATTATAAATGTAAAATAATGCTGTTCCAACTTTAGAGAATGTTCTGATGTTTGTCTGATTACGTTAAATGGACATTCTAAGAAACACTACAATATACATGTATCTACACAACAAGGCTTGAAACAGTACATAAAACCTCGTTATATAAAATTAATTACCCGAATTTATCATAGATATAAACTACTCACCAGTGATTTCAGGATAAACTAGGAAGCAGAAGTATCTTCTCTGCTTATTAACCCATTATATATATATGGCATCCTAATCGATTATACCCAAATGTGAAATGTCTTTCTCCCTGCTTAAGCAAGTATGGTGACACTTTCTTGTTGCTAACTATACTGTTGAATATTTGGTTTGTTTTCACAAGAATGTATGGATCCAGTTATGGAGAATAAGACACCAGCCTGCATTTTGGTGTTTTTTTTTTTTTATTATTATTATTATTATTATTTGAGGATCATTCTTTTTATATAGAATCCTCTGCGAATTACTTCATTTACTTGACAAGTTCAAGGAAAAAGCCCAAGTGTGACCATGCAGTCGACAGGGAAAACTTACTCCTCCATGGTACCTGATCCCTCCTTTGTTGTTAACAGGGTCAGTGTTTGCTCTGCTCCCAGTCTGAAATGCTTAGCTGGGTTTAATGAGAGTGATAACTGTATGTATCTTCACATTTCTCATTTAAGGAATTCAGTGTATAACGACCATATTTTGTACCTTTTAAATGAATGGTCCGATATTTTAAATCATGGTAGCATTTTGAAGATGTTATCAGATAAAAATGCCCCAACAAAGGAATTTACAAAATTTTGATTATTGTCCAATGAATTGCACCTTGATTTTTACATTGAAGTCTATGGTCAGTGCATATTTTTTAAAGATATTTCAAAAATTAATTTGAATTTCAAACAAATCTCTTGCCGAAAATATGCATAAACTCTTTCTTTATTAAAATATAAAATAAAATAAATTATTCACTGCAGAAATTTTGAGAAATTAAAAATTGTCTTCTTTTCATCAGGGCAGGTAACTCTTCAAAAACTTTTAACGTGCAAAATGACCGTCTCCTTAAACGTTATCAGTCATGTGAATTTGGTTCATTTCACTATCTATCATTATCATTATTTTTAACTAGTTTGAAATAATTCCAAATTGTTCAAAATCCCTTCATTATTCATTGAATAACCTAGAACTGTTTAAACCTTTTTTTTTCTAAAAATTTGCTATCTCTGGGTCGCAACTCTATGGTTTCGAAACATTATTTGTGAGCATTTTAAATCAAATAAACTAACATACATATTACAAAAATCGAGAGGAGACCTAAAGATAATAAAAAATACCACCACCCCAAAAAAAAAAAATCCAATACTGTGTACCGGGTATGTACATGTAAATGCGGTGCTCCATCGTCGTTTTAAAAACAACATGAGCGGGGGGGGTCGAGGGGTCAGGACCCCCCCCTGGAATTTACAAGGTTAAAAAATGTATATACTAAAGCCAGAAAAAAAGTTACCATGGACCCCCCTTGGAAAACGCTGCCCCCCCCCTCCTGGTAAACACGAATAGGTGTGAAATGTGGTATGAAAAGTGAAAGATTTGAGGAAATAGAAGTCATATGCTATGCATTTTGAACTAGTTTGAAATAATTCCAAATTGTTCAAAATCCCTTCATCATTCATTGTATGCCTTAATAAAACCTAGAACTGTTTAAACCTTTTTTTCTAAAAATTTGCTATCTCTGGGTCGCAACTCTATGGTTTCGAAACATTATTTGTGAGCATTTTAATTCAAATAAACTAACATACATATTACAAAAATCGAGAGGAGACCTAAAGACCTAAAGACAATAAAAAATGACCACCCCCCCCCCAAAAAAAATCCAATACTGTGTACCGGGTATGTAAATGCGGTGCTCCATCGCCGTTTTAAAAACAACATGAGCGGGGGGGGGGGGGGGGGTCGGGGGTCAGGACCCCCCTGGAATTTACAAGGTTAAGAAATGTATATACTAAAGCCAGAAAAAAAGTTACCATGGACCCCCTTGGAAAGCGCTGCCCCCCCCCCCCCCCTCCTGGTAAACGCGAATAAGCTAAACCCCCCCCCCCCCCAAAAAAAAAATAGGTTTTTGACGTTTGGGCGAGTTAAGTTTTTTTTTTTTTCTTGCTTTTCAAGAAATTTCCGGGATTGGATTTTTTTTTTTTGGACTGAAGTGGTCTCCCCTGATTATTAAAAATCGGACTCAAAAATTAAATTTGACAAAGTTTTTCTAACGAAATGTAACATTTCTCTAGATGAGTAAATTTATAAAGGCCAGGAGCTAAGGAGGCCTTATATGCATGTAAATCTCGTGCGGCTGTCTTTGTGTTTGATAGCTGCATAACTGTACTCGGCATTACTAATGCAAATATACAACTACTGTTAGGCCTAAAAGGAGAGCAATAGACCAACATGCGCTGACTATGTATAAAGTCTGTAAAAAAGTGGTCGTCCTCATTATCATACGGAGATTGAAGAACTTGTGATGACCCCCGCCTTAAAAAACAGATTCGTACATCGTAAATACACACTTTTATCTATTGTAATTATGTAAAGTTGTAGCTGCATAACTTTAGCTCTCCGAAGAAACAATTTTGACAGACCGGTCTATCAAAATATTTTTTCGGAGAGCTACAGTTCTGCAGCTAGTAGAGTTGTAGCTTAGATGTGGTCATTCCTGCAATTAAAAGAAAAATGTCTGTTTTGACAGTTTACTTTCACGCAAATTTCGCAGATGCTTAAGTGCAGTCATCCTTTAAAGACCTATAGCCTTGGGAGCCGTTAATTGTTATTTCATAAATAATTTGAATAGGTGATATCACGTATTAGAATAAGTAATATCACCTATTCAAAAAGAATAATATCACCTATTCGAATAAATGATATCAGTTTTTTGAATAGGTGATATCACCAATTCAAAAACTGAATAGGTGATATCACTTATTCGAATACGTGATATCACCAACTGAATAGGTGATATCAATTTTGGCAGTAAATACCAAACCTCTAGCTGCAGATCTGTAGCTCTCCGAAAAAAAAAATTGATAGACCGGAGAGCTACAGTGCCACCCATTGAAAAAACTGTATATTTATTGCACACAAAAAAGTGCGCTCGGTTGATGATTAATTCTTCCAAATTCTTACATAAATTGCACAAAATGGAAGATTTAAAAAAATCCTCTCTTCTATCAAGTACTTTCGTAGCTGATATCTGAACGAAGCATATTGGACCGAATTATCTTTGAATCCAAATTGGCAGTATAAATAAGCGAAATGTTCGATGATTACTATATCAGGGCCAGGAGGACTATTAACAACAATTATGAGGAATGTTTTGTTGTGGAAAGAGTCAAAGAATATGTTAGGAACACACGGTTAAATTAGTAATATTTTAAGATTACAGTTTAAAAACATGGAGAAATAAACCGAGAACCGAGCTCACTTTTTTGTGCGCAATAAATATACAGATTTTTCAATGGGTGGCACTGTAGCTCTCCGGTGTATCAATTTTTTTTTTTCGGAGAGCTACAGATCTGCAGCTACCAAACCTCATACTGTTTTGAAAGTTTATTTTCACGCAAATTTCGCATCTATTATAATTTTAGAGTTCATTTTTCTTTTAAAATGAAAAATGGAGTTTTGCAAAATATTCTTCAAAAACCATTTCCTTCTTCTTCTTGTTGTTCCTTTTTTTATTTTTATTCTCCTTCTTTCCTTTATTTTCAGTTGGTTGTATCTTGTCCACTTACTTAGGGTATATTCGGGTAATTTCGAACTAATTCAGAGAGAGAAATTAAGGGAGGGGAATTTAAGTAAAAAAGTTTTCAATGATCGAGTCAAATACTTTTATTTAAGCACTTACAATTTCTAAAAAAAAAACGTGCGACTTGTCTAGTATTCACAGTCTTTGTCACTTAGCAACGTGTACACATACTTGGCGGAAAGTCGGTGCGATATTCAATATGGCTGCCAATGTTTACATGCTGAGAGCAATCCATGATTAATTTAAACAGAAAGCAAGTTGCTAATATTTATCAGCCATCCACGGTAAGAATGTTCCATAACTATTATTATTGTTTGAATGAATATTTTAAATTACTTGATGTAAATATTAGCGAACATACTTTTGAATTTGAAAAAAAAGACCGATCAATTTAAGCTAATGTTTGCATGTACAAGCACAGGCACCTGAATTTTTATCAATAAGTCGCTAAATAAGCCAAATATCCAAAAATTCTACCCCCTCTATATATAAATTTATATATAGAGGGGGTGGAATTTTTGGATATTTGGCTTATTTAGCGACTTATTGATAAAAATTCAGGTGCCTGTGGTACAAGATATATCAAGTTGAAGTATTTATTCAGTTTCTTTTCTCTTTCAGTGTTGTACAGAGGTTGTGGCAGAATAATACACCATGTCCACTTTATCAGAACACTTGCCAAAGTTGAGCATTGCAGAGTTTGAGAAGTTCCCAGAACCAGTGGAGATCCAGTACAAGAGTGGTGCAAGTTACAAAGGAACGATCAGCAACCACTTACGTTGTGGTCGAGGTGTTTTCAAATGGCCAAACGGATCCAGATATGAAGGCCATTACTCGGACAATGCGCGGAATGGAAAAGGTTTGCATAAAATTGCCCTGTAGATATACCATCTAGTTTGTTGACTGTATTACACCATATGTCCCATTTTTAACATCAACGCAGGGGCGGATCCAGCTATTTTTGAAAGGGGGGGTTCCAGGCTTGTGTCCCTCTAACCCCCCCCACTCATACACACGCTCAAGCAAAGATTCACATATACATGTATGAAAAGATCTAAGGTTGTGGTAAATAATAAGTTTGTTTATGTCCCTTTTTTCTTTGAAAAAGTACCTCCCCAGTCCGAATAAAAAAAAACAAACACGTTTCAAAAACTACAGTACTGAAGCCTTGAAATTGAATTGAATGGATTTGCAGCATTTCTGAAGAGTATAAAGAATTCTCGTTTAGAATTTGAGAAATTTTTTAGGGGTGGGGTGCGGGTGGGGTTTAAAACAAAGCATTACAGGTTAGTTCCTTCAAAAGATATGATTAAAAAACGGTACATATATAGCCAACACGGCCAAAGATAGCGGAAATATCAAATTAAATCTCACATGTTACTTATCGTATATGAGATATATAAAAATAGGTAAACTATTTTCTATCATTCTCTCATAAAAAAGTAATAGTGAAGGAATAGTAGAGGAAACTTAATGTGTGAGAATCTATCTATTCAATACATAAGTAAGACGTACAAATATTTATTCTCGGCAAACGTTTATCCTCTCACTCTCTCACCACTTGGCAAAAAATAAAGGGGGGTTCCAACCCCCGGAACCCCCCCTCTGGATCCGCCAATGCAACATATAAAGTAGAGACTTATGCTTTCAGTTTGTGTACATGTTTCCTCTAAAGAGTGCAGGTACTGGTAAAGAGGTTGTATGAATTATGTTGAAATATTCTTGATCGAATTTTGCAATAAACAGTTGTAATTGAGAACTTTTCAGACTTTTCAGTGATTTTTCAGAAATTTACAGGATCAAAAAGACTCTGAGTCACCCTGGCTCTTTTTATGATCTTGGTGTATATATGTTGCAGGAAATGAGTTTGATCATGAATTTTATATAAACATTTAGGCTAATTAAATAATCAAAACATTTTTCAGAAGATTGTGTATTTTCAAAAAAAAAAAATTAATTAAGCTGTTTGTGATGTGAAAAGCTATGTATAACCAGTAATTTGTGTCCCTTGAATTCTTCTTTGGGACAAGTTATCTGATATTAGACAATGGCAATAATGGCATATAAAACTTGCCTGTTTGCAGGGGCATTTGCGTCATGCAGGCCTGTCCAGTTTGACACTGAGGTACACAGGCAGTGGAACTACAACTAATGTTTAAACAGTCCTTTCTCAGTATACAAATGCTATAGTTAGGGTATATGTATGATATATATATATATATATATATATATATATGTATGATTTATTGTAATATTTAGGGGTGTATATTTTCTACACAGGATTACAAGTCTGGCAGGATGGGGGGCAGTATGAGGGAGACTTTGTGAATGACATGAGACATGGAGAGGGGGAGATAAGGTGGAACAATGGCGAGGTGAGCTAGGCCTCATTTTTACTCATTAATAAAACTCATTAAC
The DNA here is from genome assembly GCF_032062105.1 of Saccostrea cuccullata. Lineage (NCBI taxonomy): Eukaryota > Metazoa > Mollusca > Bivalvia > Ostreida > Ostreidae > Saccostrea > Saccostrea cuccullata. The sequence continues at coordinate 64,573 of NW_026927359.1, read as the reverse complement.
AAGTCCTCTGCATGGTGCAAATGGTTAGAGCATCTACCGTATATACTCGCCTATAAGTCTGTTGTATTTTTAGCTCACCTGAGCCGAAGGCTCAAGTGAGCTTTTCTGATCACATTTTGTCCGTCGTCCGTCCGTCCGTCTAGCTGTTCTTACGAGAGGTACATTGTGGGGTAAAATTAACGTATTTTCCAGCAGTGTGGGGTTTTTTGGGTACTGTGGGGTTAACCCCATAATGAAGAGGTCTAATTACGTTCAAAATTACTCTATGAGGTCGAAAAACCTAAAATTAGATTTAACCTCACAAAGACTTTGTCCAAATTTTGGACACGTCCTTAGCCCAAAACGCTCAGACATTCAGAAATCTGCTGTTTAGAGGAGTTCGGTAATTGAATCGAGGAGTTCCGAATACCTGAGCATGCGCATATATTTAAAACTAACTGCGCATGCGCAGATTACGGAAGTAGCTGTGTTTGGACACTTTGTATTAGCAGTGAGGAAATTCGGAAACACAAAAAGCAAATGCAGTAAGTCTTACTATTTTGTTGCACCACATTGAAAAAAAGCTTTGTAAATTGTTTGACATGCTTCATACGTACATTATGCAGTTGTAGAATTTATTTAAAGTCAAGGAAAGGACATCTGTAGTCCACATAAACACATATCTATTGAAAACGGGCTTTTGTGAAAAAAATTATAATGAATGCACTGATAGTTCTTTTTTTAATCAGAGGTCTGCAATGAAAATCGACCGATACCCGGGGGTCGGGCTAGTGGTTTTCTGCATGAAGGTCGCCCCGTTGGCCAGTAAAAAAAGATAATATTATTTATACACATGCAATACGTGCAAAGCACACCTGGTACAGTACCCGCAACGTTATTCTTGACAATTCTATCGTGTCCTATCGTGTCCTATCGTGCGTGTATCCTATCGTATCGTGCGTGTATCCTATCGTATCGTGCGTGTATCCTATCAGGTTTTCCGTTTATTCTATCGTGTTTTGCGTTTATCAGTAATCCTATCGTGTTCTGCGTTTATCAGGTTTTGCGTTTATCAGGTTTTGCGTTTATCGTGTTTTGCGTTTATCAGGTTTTGCGTTTATCGTGTTTTGCGTTTATCAGGTTTTCCGTGTATCGTTTTCTCCGTTTATCAGGTTTTCTTTTCGTTTTGTTAAAAAAAGAGTGTGACTAAAGACGAAAGAAGGGAGAATATCAACTGCAGTGAAATTAGCGATCATCCGATACCGTGCAACTAATCTGCCCATCCAGACCATTAGAGAAAGACTACGTGTACACCACAATTGCATGATCAGCCGTCAGGGGATATATGCCTTCCTAGAACGCTGGAAATGTGGCCGAGGTTTTGTTAGGAAAACCAGGACTGTGGGTGCGCATTCGGTGAAGTTGAAACCTCTACATATAAAGTTAATGGACAGTTAGATCTCCAAAAACAATGAAATCACAACACAAAACCTGAAAAGAAAACTGTTTGAGGTATTTGGGGTGAAAGTGTCGTGCAGCCTTATCAGAAAAAGACGACAGGAGCTGGGATGGAAGACAGTAGTGTCTAAGACGTGCCAGCTGATCAGCAACAAGAACAAGATGGTAGGTTTTATATTTATAAACTTTTTTCTGTTATTATTTATAATATGATTTTGGCAACGCAATGAAAATTTAATCAAGCATATTTAGCATAAAATTGGTGTCTACTAAATAATTGTAAATATAGATCTTTAAAAACATCATGTGTTGTTATAATAAATGCACATATTTTTGTAATAATATAAAAAGGTGAAAGTTGATTAGAACATTATGATCCACATACATTTGTTTCTTTTTCATCTAATAAATTTTGGATCAGATAATATTAATTAATGTTCTGGTCTTGCTCGAGAATACCCTGTACAGTGTAAATCAAAATGAAATTTACTGTGACTGTAAGAGATTAAACACACTCTGTACTTGCCATGATATTCATGTTCTTTTTATTGATACATCTTTCTTTTAGATAAGGCTTCAGTGGTGTTTAGATGCGCTTAATCGCAACGACAACTTTAAAGATGTTATATTTGTTGACGAGAGTACTGTTGAAATGTCTGCAAATGGGAGGCTTTTCTTTCACCAGGAGGGCTCAAAGATCCAAAAGAAATGTTCCAGAAAACCCAAACCCAAACATGCTTATAAGGTTTGTTAATCTGATGAATAATATATTTCAGATAATGAATACCTGGTACAGTATAATTTGTCCAATCCGGCTACCGCCGGTTCCATAAAATTTGGCCGGATTAGACAGAATCCGGAGTGCAGGAAAAATGCAGGAAAATATAAATTCCGAAAATTTTCGTTGTTTATTTCCAAGTACATCATATACATATTATAAATAAAATTAAATGATGAAATCAATTACTATTCTGGAGTTTAGAAATTATAAAATAGTCTCACATGATTTACTGTATTTTCTTATTTGTTCAAGAAGTTTGAAAGTTGGGTGAAATGTTACCTCAATCAAAATATACAGGCACGCATAATATAGCCTACTAGGTATCAAACGGACTGGGTTTCGCTTGTCAAAGACCTCATTCAATGTATTAACAGTAATGCACAATTATTTACGATGTGCTAATTATTAGATTGAAATTTTAATTTTATGTAAAAAATTACGTCCTCCCCCACAGTGTTATGGCGCCATTTTGAAATGCGTTCGATTTTCGATCCCGATTTATATTTTGATTTGTAAATCGCATACATATATTTTTGTGTTTATGTTATAATGTGGTAAAAAGAGTTAAAACAAAGTTACTTTTTTTTAATTGTAATTTAATATAATATATTTTTCAAGTGGACTGTGTCACCGCCCCATTTCACCGAGTTCGTCTCATGGCACTAATAATCATGCTAATGTAAACACGGATTATCACATTCCCAACGAAAGGTGTTAATTTCTTTGAAGTGACTCAGGTGTGGCCGGATTAGAGGGAATAATTAACGTTAATTATGAGCAGTTGGGACCAGTATGGCCGTTCGGAATACAGAATAGACAGTATCCGGACTACACAGAATTTTTTTAAATGAATTTGTTAAGGAAGTGCATGGGACTAAAATTTACGGACGGAATGGGCAAAAGTCCGGAGTACTCAGAGTCCGGATTAGACAAATTTTACTGTATATTAAATATCTCTTTTTCAAAACAGAAAGTACACATAATCTGTAATTTTTTTAATCAGTTGTTCATAATGTGTCAAAGCTGCAGTAAAAATGCTCATTTCCTATTATAATTTACAATACATTGTAAACTAGTCAATGCTTTTTTAAAGAAATTGCTTTAAAAAAAAATTGTCATGTTCATATATATAATATAATGACATTAATTGTAGGTACATGTGTGGGCAGGCATTTCCTACCATGGACGAACAAGCATCTGTATTTTCAACGGAGTCATGGATTCCTTGATATACCAGGGGATACTGCAACAGAATTTCCTTCCTTTCGTAGAAGACAAATTCCCTGAGGGGTATCGATTATACCAGGTGAGAGTTAATTATCATTTCAAGAATGTTACTTAAACAATGCAACTTGAAAAATCATGTTTTTTTTAATTGAGATTTTTTTGATAGTAGTAAGGTTTTATTATTGTAAAAGCATGAATTGGGTGTTTCATATAAAGAAAACTAACAGTGTCTTATATAGATTTAGTAGATGTCCATTATGCTATGATTTGCTATTAAATTTGAATATCTTTGTTATCATAGGATAATGACAGCAAACATACGTCAAAGTCGACTAAGGAATGGATGGCAGAAAAAGGAATGCTTGATAAAGTAATGAAGACTCCAGCCTCTTCCCCAGACTTGAACCCCATAGAGAACGTGTGGGCGTCTATGAAGTATCACCTTCAGACAGTAACGAAGCCAAGGACAAAGGATCAACTAGTTCAAGGGATTCGCAGTTTCTGGGAGTCCCTCTCCACGAGACAGTGTGCCCGTTACATAGACCACATCCACAAAGTCATACCATTTGTCGTCCTCAATGATGGTGAAGCTTCCGGTTTCTGACTTTGTCATTGACTAATTGTGACTGAATTCTTTGTGTCATACTTTGTTAAAAGTGATACATTTCATTTCCTTTGTTAGAATCTAAAGGATTCAAAGTTTCTTTGAGTTACTCTACACAAGACAGCGTCCTGTTACATAGAACTCTGTGACAATCATAGTCATACTGCACCACTGCTTATCCTCAATGATGGCAAAGCCTCAATTTTTTGACTTCGTCATGGACTTATTGTGACTGAATTCCTTGCATTATACTTTGTAAAAAGTTTGGTAATACAATATATTACATGTACATTTTCATTTTTAGATCTTGATTGTATTTCAAATTTGTCACATGAACCGTACATGTAGATTAGTTTACAAAAGTCAGATCTCTTGTAAGAATCAGTCATTTCAATTTTTTTAATTCTCCATTCATGTTTGGTTTGATTACTTTCCTTTATCAAAAATAAAGAAAACATTAACACTAGTACTTTCAATTTCTGTATTTTTTAGTAATCTTTATTTTTTAAAACTCTTTTTTTTTTTTTGCTTACTTAAGAAGAGTGAATCTTGAGTGGTTAATAAAATGTTGCAATTGTTTAGTGTTTGAAATATGAATGTTTTAATACAATTTACATTGTCAGATAGATACAGTATTTATCATGTTTATATATAAATGTGAAAAATTCTTATTAGTTGTTTATTTTCTACAAAAGAAACTAGCACATATTCATATGTGTTCCCTAGGTGTTTTGAATGTTATTCTCAGGATTGAATATGCTGAAATAATCCTTCATGGTTGCATGACTCTGGGAAAACATAAATGTCTGTTTCAATACATGTAGCAGATGTAACAATAATTTAATTGGGACAAACTGTCAGTCTGAACCGGAAACACCTTGAGACCATCATTCAAGAATTTTTTATTTGATGAACTCTGACCCACATATGTCATAAAAGTGTCTTAAGGAATTTTAAAAACCTTTAAATTGAAATAATCTCCTTTTCTCTGCAAGATTTTGACAGGAAGATCAGAGTACATCAAACATATATTTTTTAGTGTTGGCCTTAGGTTAAAATTTCAGAGGATTTTCATGAACAGGTGACCACAAGATATTCTCTCTCAAAGCGGGGGGACCAAAAGTTACTTGTGGTAAAGGACTATAGCAACAGGAATATATCATTTATTACCTGCTTCAATTATTTTAATGATCTTTTTTATTTAGTTCGAATATAATATCCTTATGCTATCATATGATGTAAGACTCAGAAATTAATTATAAACAAAGCAAGTTGACAAATTCCAGCAGCTTCAGTCAAGGAAACCGATATGAAATGAGCCCCTAATATGAATTTATGGGTAGGAACATGTGCAAGTAGAAAGAAATGCATGACTGAAAAGTTGAAAATTTATTCATCAAATAATAAATATGGCTTAATACATGTATGAATACAATATCAATTCAACAACGTGATAAAGCATGAGTCCAGTCTTTTTCATCAAATAATAAATGAAATATGGCTTGATATGAATACAAAATCAATTCACCAACATATGATAAAGCATGAGTCCAGTCTTTTTCATCAAATAATAAATAAGATATGTCTTGATATGAATACAATATCAATTCACCAACATGTGAAAAAGTATGTAGTCCAGTTTTATTTTTAGTTCTACTCGTTCTTCAATATACACAATAAAACAAGCCCCTTGATTGCACATGGGACTATAATATTGAAGTCCTCAAAATTTCACACACTCCGAAGTTTTACTTGTGAAGTTAACGACTAAGTGAACGAATGCCATTGTTGATGCTGCTCACAGCTTTGGTAAATTCCTTGTAGCTTGTTCCACAGCATTCAATGTAAGCGTGCTTTAGGCATTTGCTGCGCCGAGGTGATATCGCAGGTCGTCCTTTGCGTCCAAAGAAATTCTTCCCTCGCAACTCATGGTCATGAAACAGCTTCCTGGTCAAAAGCCACAGAAAATTTCCATCTGAACAAGCACCAGTTTTGACATCGGCAAGGACATCCCGTCTCATCCTAAACTGGAATTCCCCTGGTACGACATCACTAACATCTTTGATTTCAATGATTGGTTCCAAGGGCTTGTTTTCCAGGGTAAGGATCTTGTCTTCACCAACCATCTTTCTGTTGCCGATTCTGTGGATGACGTCCGTCAGTGGAGCACGAACTTCGCTCTCGAGAGCACTGGGTTGTACTTCGGTTATTAAAGGTTGCTCCTCTTCCGTCTCGACATCTTCATCTTCCACTTCAAATAAGGCCTTTTTCGCTGGAGGAGGAGAATCACTGTGTTCATACTCGTCTTCCCTCATTGCTGCTTCAGTGGCAATCACTGGTGATGTTCTGTTTTCTTCCCTTATTGGTAACTCCAGAATTGAAGCCTCCTCAACTGGAACAATAGTTACTGATGACACGCCTGGTTGTGGTGTCGAGGTGTTGGCTGTCACCCAGCGCACGATATCACTGACGTTGTTGACCCTCATGGAATTGTCTATTGCTCCATGTAAAAGGCTCAGGATCTCATCAAGCTTTCGATTCACCTCAGTCAAATCCTGGGCTTCTGTTTGCATTCTACCATCAGTCTGGGTTGACATTTCTCGGACTTGGTTAATGTCTCTAGAGTCAGTATCATCCATTTGGGTGGCTTTGTGATGACACTTTTTGTTGCTGGAGAGAAGGTCTACAATTTCTTGCTCATCTTGGATCACTACCACTTTTTCAGTCTGAGATGAGGTGCAGATTTTGTTCTGTTTGAAATAGTTCATTTGGAGTTCGACGACTTCAGCCTCATCTGTACTTAATTCCTGTAGATAGCATGGAGCACGCTGTGGACTGGCATTGGCTGGCTGATTCTCAGCAGATCCTTCATACAGAATGGTAATCTTCCTCCCATTGGACCCCTAAAACAAATTTTATTCATAGTTAATTTTATCACAAAGTAATCAACAAGAGGCCCATGGGCCATAATGCTTACATTGTTTACTTTCAATTGACCCTTGTGTTCAATCACATTTTTTCTGAACATTCCTAGTATGTAAAATTATGATCAGGCTACTTTAAGAAAATTGTTTTGTTGCCTTCTCTAAACTCGGTTGAAAATATTGGGTCTGTTGGTATAGGTGAGAATTTATTTTTTCTCAAAAAATTTCAATTTCAATGCTAACTTTTAAAATTCTATTTCCACAGTTGATATTACAAGAGGCCCACGGGCCACATTGCTTAACCGAGAATTGTGGCTAGGAAAAAGTAGAAATTGGTTTAGAGTAACTATTGAAAAGTTTAAATCTAAATGTATGACCCCACCCTACCCCCGGGGGTCATGATTTGAACAAACTTGAATGCACACTACCTGGGGATGTTTCCAAATAAATTGAGCAATTTTGGCTTTGCTGTTCTTGAGAAGAAGATTTTTAAAGAATTTTCCTATATATTTCTATATAAAAAACTTTGTACACTACCTGGCCATAAATTGAGCATTTTTGGCTTTGCTGTTCTTGAGAAAAAGATTTTTAAAGAATTTCCTATATATTTCTTTATAAAACTTTGGTTGGCCAGGGGGTCATCATTATAACAAACTTGAATCTACACTAGTTTGGGATGCTTCCATATAAATATGAGCAATTAAATTTATTATGATTTCATTTTTTATTTGGACAATTCAAATTTAATCTACCCCAGGATGCTTTCGCATAAGTTTTAGCTTTCCTGGCACAGTGGTTCTTGAGAGGAAGATTTTTCCTATATATTTCTATGTAAAACTTTGATTCCTTATCGTGGCCCCGCCCTAACCTCAGGGTCATGATTTTAACAATTTAAAATCTACATTACCCCAGCATGCTTCCACATAGGTTTCTGCTTTCTGGCCCAGTGGTTCTTGAGAAGATTTTTTTAATGACCCCACCTTATTTTTTCTTTTAATAATTATCTCCCCTTGGGAAGGAAAGAACTTGGCCTTTCATTTAAGAAATGTCAACTCTCTTTTACTTTAGGATGCTTAATACCAAGTTTGCTTAAAATTGGCCCAGTGGTTCTTGAGAAGAAGTAGAATTTTTACAGAAAGTTTACAGACAGCTAGACAGACAGACAGAAGTACATGTAGAAACAAACCCAAACCGTATGAGACAACAGACTGTGTAAATTGTAAGAAGTCTGTGCATGATTATTTACTCATTTTCTTCTTAACTCTATAGGTTCTGTATTCTATTACTAAGTATGTAATAAACATAATAATACACACCGTTTTACACATCACATCCTGTATCGGCCCTCAACCAATATTAGCCCTCGGGCCTTCGGGCCTCTGACTGATATTGGTGTCTCGTGCTGATACAGGAAGTGATATGGAAAAGGGTATTATTATTCTTTTTATAAATAAAAACTGATAATTTTAGTTATGAAGTCAAAATGAAATCTGCACTTTCTAAATTACTTTGATTATACCTTACCTTTCGTTCTTTGGGATTATTTCTTTCTGGTTCCTTGGGCAGATTGATTTCTTCACTCTACAATCATCAAAATAAAGAATTAACTAAGGTATTATTTTGATCATTTTGATAAGCAGAACATCCAACAATAAATAAAGATGAAAAGTCATGTTTAAGATTTCTGTGATATAATGTATGGTTGTTTTTATCTCTTATCGTTATTATACTGTGTATTGAAACTATCAATCAAGTTTTCTAACCTCTAAGTCTAAATCAGGTTGATATATACAGCGAGGAGATAACTCTTGAAGTTTCATTCACAATTTTACATTACTGGTTATACTTATTGCAAATTAAAGCTGAACACTATTCTAAAATAGGCATTGTCCGCCATATTTCCCGTACTTCAATGCTCTCCATACAACTCGTATTCAAGGAGCAGATTGCTAATCAGTTCAATGTATTGACTGTAGGGATCCGACTAGTGTAGACGTACATCTTACAAAGCGTGCAACTCAATCTCGATGAAATAATCAAATTTGCGCATTAATTCCAAAACACAAAAAAAGTATCCTCAAAAATACAGGTCAATACCTTATTTACAAGAAAAAAATGCACTTAAAATCAAGAAATAAATGCAAAAAAATCTAAGACCACAAAAAGAGTACTACATGTCGAACATGAGTTTTGAGTATGCAATCGGGTGTAACGAAAGCGAACAGTTTATATACTTGTCTGACAGTGCCTATTTATGAGTAGTGTTCAGCTTTAAAGGCAAACTGATGAGCAATAGAATTTTGCTAAAAATGCCTTACAATTTGGAATTTTTGCCAATAATGATAAAATTTACTTACTGTTTCTTCAGGCTCTTCCTCCATGTTCTGGTTGGTCTCAGGTGTTGAGGGAATCAAGTCCTCCTACAAAATTAAGTTGTGGTGATTAAAAATGCTTGCATATCAGATAGTAACTGTAGTTTAAATATCTAGAAAGGCTCCGTCTATAGATACCTTTTGTTGTTTAGAAGAGCCGTACACGTATTGTAAAATAATTTGGCCATACTGTTTTTTTAATAGTTACTTGTATTGCTTTGATATTTTAAAGGCGTATACCTTATGATGATACCTTTTCTCAGGTACAATTATTTTTTGACATTTTGACCTTTGCTTTTCATCTTCTTTGAAAAAACTTAAATTTAAAGGTAGCCATAAGTTGTTGATGATTGTGGCTAGGGCTTTCATATTAAAGATTATATTCCTTGCAGTAAGTAGCAATTAGAGGTACTGTGTGCACTGAGCTTACAAAATGAACCTTCCACTTCCCATTGGGTAAAAAAAGCAAAGTCTATACAGTAAAACTCGGTTATAACGAAGTCACGGGGACCTATAAAATTACTTCGCTATATTCGTAATTCGTTATAACCTGATAAGAAAGTCATTAAATTTATATAGCTGGGGATCCAAGATGACTTCGTTATATCTGTAAATTCGCTATATCCGTGTTTGTACTAAACGAGTTTTGCTGCAGGTGACCGGAAATTAGTTTTCTATTAAAAGTAACATTGAGTCAAACAATGAAACAATGTGCATGTATTACTATCAAAGTGAGATTCTGTGAAAGTTTTATTAAATTTCAGTGGTATATGAGGACTTTAGGATAGATGGGTACTCCATAGTGTAATAGAGGGAGGGCTAGACAGATACTATGTAATCAACCCACCCACCCCAATTTTCAAGTCGGAGTATAATAATTTGACCTTGACCTTGGACTTGCATTTTAGACATTAAAACTTTTGGCTTGAGCTGCCATACTGGGCATCAGTGTTTCATAAAAACATATTGTTGTTACACTTCCATGTATAAGTATAGAATTTTTTTCCCCTGCCATTCCCCATCCTACCAACAGCCTAGACTCACTACATGCTATTCAGCAGTCCATACAATTAGTGGTTATAAATCTACATGTATTATTTACCTGATCATGTGGCCACACAGCTAGGTATCCATTTCTTTTGTTTCTTCTCTTTTTCTTCTCTTTATCAAGGGCCAACGACCTATGGCTCAAGGACCAATCATCCTCATACTGGTTCAGAACAGCTCTGGACTCTGAAAATAAAGAAAATTATGAATTTTCTATTTTATTTAATTTCTACTTTGTACAGTTTTTTCATTAAATTTTAATTAAAAGACTTACTGCACTTCATGCTTACATATATATATATATATATACACATGTGTATATATTTTTATAGCAAAATTGCAATTCAAGTTGAATATGATACCGGTTTAAAAACTATTTGTGGCCCTAACATCCACCTGCCGGTCAAGATTTGAATAAAAATTAATTGAATATCAAAAATTATAGTACCCTATGTACCAGTATCCTGATTTGGTCAGTGTAATTGATCATGAATAGCATTTGATTGAACAAAGATGCTCTTACACTAACAGAAATTTTACATTAAAATTAGTTTAATTAGTATTGTTTTGTTTATGACCATGCAATTTTCTGTTATCAAATTCTCATTCATCAATGCCTTGATAATAATACACAGGAATAGTGGAATTTCTTTCATTTTTGACAAAAAAGAAATATTATAATAGATTGCTCTAAAGTGTATTATAAGATCTGTGTTTTCTTCATTGAATTTTCTTAACAAGCTTGGTACCAACAATACTATTACATCAGCGGGTTTGTATATTAAAGATTTTTACAAGATATGTTTGTAAATCACTTGGAATTTTCATGAGTCCATAACCAGTGTTTGAAATACGACGCACAAATTTTGTCACAGGTGAACAGAGTTGCACGTATTGACGACTAGCTGGATGTGAAAATATTTATCATGATTCATTAATTAAAATTCCATATTTCAATCACTCAATGTACAATGTATTCCATTTTTCAAATAACATTTGTCATTTTCAAATGGAATTTATCAAAAACAGGATATTCCCCTCTCCTTTGAAGTGGGGTTATAATAGAGCATTGTTTTCATATAATCATGATAAATGAAATCTTACCAGATAACTCCAAGATTTCAACTTTGAGTGTCTCCTTATGATATTTGACATCAACATGCTGTCCTTTCAACAAGGCTTTAATGTCAGGGACTTGACATTTCTTGGCATCAACTATAGCTGTGCAGCCATCCAAGTCAAAAAGCACAAGCGCAAACATGGCTTACAGTATTTCAGCTTGATCCTGTTTTAAAAAGATAATTAATAATCAATATTCAATCAATCAGTTTGGCAACTGTATACATAAGGATAGAGAAATGTGGTAACTTGACAAAGATTAAGTTCAACAAATCTAGGCCAACAAGTACCCGAGATACTTAAATATTTCCATTTCTACTTCTTTTCTCTGTGTTAAGATGACTCTTTGAAAGTCAGCGGAGTTTACTTCTACTAGAATGAAATTAGGCAGGTCGGTAGGTCAGGAGAAAAGGAAGCATAATATGCTTGAAAATCTCAAGCGCAGTTGTCTCTGTGTCTGACGCTAAAGAGGCCAAACATGCATGTAAATCTCGTTCAGCTGTCATTGTGTTTGATGTCAGTGGCTGACAACTATTGAAATTGGGACAGGAGTACTTGTGTAATTTAAAGCTACATTTTTTAAATCCAAATCTACAATTCTATTTCACAATTCACAGATTCTCTGAAAACCCAAGATGCATCAATTGTTCAAGTTTGATAATTCTAAGTCAATTAAGTACCTGACATATCCCAAACAAGGTCACCATGACCTACTTTTTGGTTGACATTCCCCGAAAAGCCATGATTCCACTATACTGACAAAGTTTTACAATTCTTGGCCAATAAGTACCTAATGAGATACTTAAATAAAGCCATAAAATTTCAAAAGTAGATCACTGTGACCCGGTTTGGTCGTTTATCTCCCCAAAACCCAAGGTACATTTAATAACAAAGTTTGATGATTCTAATCCAATAAGTTCCTAATATGTACATTTTGGTTGACTCAAGATGCATCATTGATCACCAAGTTTGATGATCATAATTTAAGTCTGAAAAGTATTCAACATATGCCTTTTAAACAATTTGAAAACAAATGTTTGAAAAATTCAAAAAGTAGGTCACAGTGACCTGCTTTTTTATAAATATGTTTAAAGGCCTCAAGATGCATTAACTTACAAGATTTAAAATATAAACCTCTCAATATATCCCCTTCTTGAAAGTTCCCAACCCTAGCTTTAGTGTAAATGCTAGTCCTTAGACCAGGGATACCTTGTGACAAATTTGGCAATGATTGCAAACAGGTTCTTGAGTTATGCCTAACAGTCTACACACACTGCAAAAATAGCCCCAGCATTAGCTGTTAGAGCCTTTGGCTCAGAAAAGCTAAAAAAATGAAAATTCATTTTTCAAAAATGTCGTCGAAAAGATAACATGAGGTCTTTATGTCAATACATGTATTGTTATATAATATAGCCTCGCTGATTGACGTCAAACACAAAGACAGTCACACATGATTTACATGCATATAACGCCTACTATTAAGGCCACCCCAATCAATTTCTTGTTCGTCGGACATTTGATGAGAAAAGTACGAGTGGGCTAGCGGTTAAATAACAATACATTTGTATTATTACTTTTTTGAAGGCAAAATATAAGGCGGTGTGTGAAAAAAAAATTGAGCTGATAGTTATATTTTTTCTGATTTGCAGAGTAAGTAGATTAAAAGGACAAAAAATAGAGCACAAATACTAGTATACCAGAAAACAGCACAGAATTCCTATAGTGCGGGAATTTTAAATTAATATTATTTGTATAGTTTCATTAAAATAGGAGAGGGCGGGGTCCGACGAACATACAATGAATTATATTGGTGTGGCCTAAGATTAAAACACACAAGATTCACATGCATACATATTGGTCCTCCTTAGCTTAGCTCCTGACATATTTCTTGGCAAAATTTACATTCCAGTATAATTATCAACTCAAGTCTATTAACTTTCACAGATTTTTCCCATATATAACCTAGAAATACAATATATGTCCATTATTAGGACATGAATGTTCCAGAGGGGTTTTTATTAGTTATGCAACATGAAAAATTGCATTCGTGAAAGTAAAGTCAAGGTCATAGGAAAGGCTAGGTTAAAAATGATGATGTAGTTGAATAGCAGCACATGAAGTTTGATAAAAGATATCTTGAATGTTTTTTTTTAATTAGCTGAACACTAATTTAATAATTTAATCTCAATATGTCACTGCAGAGCAGGCAGATATTGGCACGATACCCCAAGTGTCAAGTAAAGGTAAAAATATTTTAAGCCCTTCACTGATAATGTCTAGTATGCAAAAGATCAACATTTTTACCATGTTGACAGGACAAAATGTCTGTCAAGTTAAAAATTTTACTCGAACAAGCAATTTCTTACCAGACCCACCTTTTAGAGTCATCTTTAAATTTATACATGATTATATGATACTGAGATTGAGAGGGCCGCGGGAAGTTAAGTTTTTCTCCCTTAAATAAATCCAGAGAAAAATGGACTTGTTAAGTTTACCAGTAATATTAACAGAATAACTTTCCTATGTATACAATTGCATGCAATTATTTCTTATTATTTCTTATCATAAATAAAAAATACATTCAAAGATTTTCTTAAATTAAATATGCACTTCCAATATATATTAATTTTCTTTTCTGATACATCTAATTATAACTACTAAAGTTAAATAATTATTTGAAAATTATTTTGAAACCGAATCTATGTATGAGATATCTAAATAATTTCTCATCCGAGCGCATGGCGAAGGAACAGTTGCTACCCATTTTAACGACTAGGTCAATCATGGCAGAGATACGAACTCCCGACCTCTTGACCACGGGGCAAGTGCTGTACAGACTGAGCGACCGTGAATGGTAAGACATCTCTGTGTCAGTGAAAAATTCTTGAATGGGATATTAAACGGTATATATTCATTAGATTAACCAATAATGCAAAAAGTGAGGTCAAGGTCAGAGGGAAGGTCAAAAGCTAAATGCAAAGTGTGATTGAAGGACAGAAGATAATATGACAAAACTATTAGCTGCAGATCTGTAGCTCACTGCTTGAGAAAATTCGGACAGATAAAGCAGAGAGCTACAGATCAAGCGTTGTAAAAACCTTCGATTTACGCCGACGATTTTTCGTCGCTACTGTAAGCATTTATTTCTTGTAGTTTAAACTTTCTCTTGCTCTTAGAATAATAACCTATAATTAATCATATATTTAACTTTTTTTGTTGATACTTTATTTACCTTAGAGTGGTCCGAAACACTCCTGTATATAGTTTTATAATATTGGTTTAAAAGAGTTCCATTTCGAAGTCCGTAAACACAAAGCAATATGTTAGCGTTGAAACACATGTGAAAGGTAAGTTATCAGGAATTGAAGTTAAATGTATGATTACTTATTACATATAATTTTTTAAGTGTGTATAAAATACTAGAAAATACACGGAAGCGACGAAAAATCGTCGGCGTAAATCGATTTTTACAACGCTTGGAAAACTATAGCTCTCTGCTTTATCTGTCCGAATTTTCTCAAGTAGAGAGCTACAGATCTGCAGCTACAAAACTATATACCCCTGCCATATGGGGGGGGGGGGGGGATAAAAAAGAAATGAAGATCTACCAGTTTATCTTGGGTAGCTATTAAAAATAGAGATATGTACCACCAATTTGAAAACAAATCATCATTGACAAGCATTCTAAGATAAAGTTGTTTTTGGATGATTTTTAAAATGTATTTAAAAACATTTATTTCATCTAGAAGACATTGAACCTTCAGATTTTGGATGGGTTTGATTGACCAAGAACTGGCCGACCACAGGTATCCACACCCGGGTAGGACCGTCAGATCCTCCCCTTCCTGCATCTTAAGCGATTCAGAACTACTGTTAAAACTGCTGCTACAATTGCTGAATGATGAAATCAGCGTAAATGTGCATAAGTTGTTTGTAACAGAGAGGAGCTGAAATTCGTACTTGGAAATCAAACAGTGCGTAAACATCACAAAGGACATATGCATTGGTTAAATGAGATGCCCCTAGATTTTGAAGGCATGGTCAATGACATAAATTTCACTTTTTCTTGCAACGATCGATGACAAGTTTGAAAGTGGTTTGATTTTTATCAAAACCCTT
Source organism: Saccostrea cuccullata (assembly GCF_032062105.1). Taxonomy (NCBI): domain Eukaryota; kingdom Metazoa; phylum Mollusca; class Bivalvia; order Ostreida; family Ostreidae; genus Saccostrea; species Saccostrea cuccullata. The sequence continues at coordinate 48,943 of NW_026927359.1, read as the reverse complement.
AAAAAAAATAAGAATTAATCTGAAACTTAGATTATCTGAATATGCTTTTTTTGGTTGAGTATATAAGTTGTGAAAATATTAACTTCAAATCTGAGTCCATGAACTTTTAACTTGGCATGTACACTGAAGTCAATGCAAGTTATGTTCTGTACATATATAGATTATAGAGCAAAATGAAAAGAGTTTTTCTATTGTAGTTTTCACGTTATAAACCCCCACTTCGTCTTAATACATAGGTAGCTACATTATTAATGGCTACGTAGTCGTAGGTACAAAATGGCCTCTTACTGGACCTGCATGAAATCAAGAAAACTACTTACAACAGCGACACCTTAAACATGATAATTAAACATAGAATAATTTTCAGTCTTTTTCTCTCTGTTCCTCTTTGTTTATCCATTCTACTGTAAGTCTTTAAGGTCCTTAACTTTACAGTATAATAATAAATTATGCATTGAGCATAAAATGATAGCGGTCGCCGGTCGGACTAGAAAACACAAGTGGTGGAAATGACACACAAATGAAAAGAGAAAGTGAAAGTAAGTGCAACTTTGACAAGCAAAACTTTGTTATTTCGGAAGGAAATTTTCTCGAGGCGAGCTGAATTATCGCGATAAATGAAATAAACATATATTTTAAAATGAAATAATAAAAACAATCTAGATGACATAAATTTATTGCAAAGAATATCTTTAACCGACAGTGCCAAAAGGGAATAAAGGGGGGAGGGGCACTTCATATTCTGCCTTGCGGGTCGTCAAATTTAAGTAAAAATACACTCATTCAATCATTTTTGAAGCTAGATCTCTTCCAACACCAGTAGCAAAAATGTAAATATGGATTAAAATCAAGTGTGAACCGAGGCACCCCCTGATTTTGAAGATGGCGAGTGACGCTCCTTTACTCTAAATCTGATATTTTTTAAAACGAGCCAATTTCGGCGAATTTTTATTTTTATTTTAATGAAAGTATTCAGACACACCTAGAACAAACACGTTATACAGAATATACACCATCGTGTAACCAAGCGCCTATGGTTCAAACTTATTCATTTTACTCATTTAAACATGTTTTTATTTTTTTTTTTTTTGGATGAAGGTTTGTTTGTGTCACATTTATGATACAATTGTCGATTTTGTAAAGAAATTAAAAACGAGTCCTTAGGATCGTCATTCAGGGAATTAGGATCCAGAATTTTAAAAATAAATTAGTTTTGAATGACTGTCTTCCGTTTTGACAACAGAAAGTCTAATTATTTGATAAATATAATAATATATAACAGTTTCTAAACTTTGAATTTCAAACTTTTAACAATTAAAATGTTTTAATATTTTTTTTTCTTTCGCTTGTAATTGTTATAGAATTTAAGCTATGTAATTATATTTCAAGGAATTGGGGGAAATTCCTTTTAATTAACTGTTGGGGTTTTTTTTATTCATTTTTTTAAACTTAATATCAAATAACTCTCTAATGATAAAGCTACTTACAATGTACAACTTCAATGCTCTTTAAGGCAGCTTTCACCTCTGCATGTGTATGGGAATTTATTATTGCCTAATGATGTATGTTTGTCTAGACTTCGTTTGAAACCCTTTTAATGTGGATGGGAGATTTGCAAGTGTCTTTACAACACCTGTTGAAACAGGTACATGTAGGAGGTGTACACCAAATACACACAACAGATCCCTGATTTGACACGCGCACACGACCCCCTTTACGACGGTGTGCTCTCAGAAAAGGGTTTTTTTTTTATAAAAAGTTTTCAAAACTTTCAAGAATGAAATCTTATTCTAGTTTTTATATTTATGTTAATGAAAAAAAGAAGTAATACTTACGGTAGTCAGGTTGCTCTTTCTTTAGTCTGTGATACTGTATAAATGATTACATTCTTCTTCGTCGATGAAATACGTCGGAATCATTAATTCTATCGATAATTATACAGCAATTAAACTGCTCATAATTACTTTTATCTGTTTTTTACACGTACCACACATTAATCATACATAGATTCAAAGATCGTTTGAAGTGGTCATCAAAGCAAGTGGATTTTTTTTAATGAAAACAGTGTAAAGACAAACAGTTACGTGTAACATATCAATTTATAAATTAAACGCTAATTACATGTTTAAAAATAATTTCTCCGCTTTGCAGTTTGTCAATTTTGATCTTTTATAACAACACATATTTTTTTCACCTTCCAATTTAATCGATATATTAGCTTCAACATCAAAATAAATAACATTTAATGTAAATTAATATATTATAAGTTTAATATCGTTTTCTTTTAATTAATTCTTTATTTTTAATATTCCTATCAGGAAATCCGTTTATCGTGTTTTGCGTTTATCAGGTTTTGCGTTTATCAGGTCTATCGTGTTTTGCGTTTATCAGGTTTTGCGTTTATCAGGTCTATCGTGTTTTGCGTTTATCAGGTTTTACGTTTATCAGGTTTTGCGTTTATCAGGATTTGCGTTTATCAGGTTTTGCGTGTATCCTATCGTATCGTGCGTGTATCCTATCGTATCGTGCGTGTATCCTATCCTATCGTGTATCATGTCAAGAATAACGTTGCGGGTACTGTATTCCTATGTAAAACTTTGGTCGGCCATTTTGGCCCCGCCCTAGCCCTGGGGGTCATGATTTGAACAAACTTGAATCTACACTACCTGAGGATGATTCCACATGAGTTTCATCTTTCCTGGCCCAGTGGTTCTGGAGAAGAAGATTTTTAAAGATTTTTCCTATATATTCCTATGTGAAACTTTGGTCGGCCATTTTGGCCCCGCCCTAGCCCTGGGGGTCATGATTTGAACAAACTTGAATCTACACTACCTGAGGATGATTCCACATGAGTTTCATCTTTCCTGGCCCAGTGGTTCTGGAGAAGAAGATTTTTAAAGATTTTTCCTATATATTCCTATGTGAAACTTTGGTCGGCCATTTTGGCCCCGCCCTAGCCCTGGGGGTCATGATTTGAACAAACTTGAATCTACACTACCTGAGGATGATTCCACATGAGTTTCATCTTTCCTGGCCCAGTGGTTCTTGAGAAGAAGATTTTTTAAAAATGCCATTAATTTTTCTCTAATTCATAATTATCTCCCCTTGGAAAAGGGCGTGGCCCTTCATTTGAACAAACTTGAATCCCCTTTACCCAAGGATGCTTTGTGGCAAGTTTGGTTGAAATTGGCCCAGCGGTTCTTGAGAAGAAGTCGAAAATGTGAAAAGTTTACGGACAGACAGACGGACAGACAGACAGACAGACGGACGCCGGACAAAATGTGATCAGAAAAGCTCACTTGAGCCTTCGGCTCAAGTGAGCTAATAAAAACTATTTAGTAACATGAAATTAGTCTTGTTTTACAATATACTTACTTGGTAAAAGTTGGAAGCTCTTTAAGGTCTCTTTCCTGCTATACAAGTTGGAAGTTCTTTAACATCCGATTGTGCAATTATATTACAATTTTCGACTTTTTATATTGTACGTAAAATCTCTATTAGGTCAAGGGTGTGTGAATAGTTGATGTCATCTTGTTGAGAGTTTTATATCTCATTATTCGTGACTCATTTGGGTGGATCCCAGAAAACCCCATGACGCTAGTGCCCTTAACGTGACCTTGATTCGTGACTTATTTGGGTGGTTCCACAAAAAGCAGCATGCCGTCACTGCCCTCATACTGCCCTGGGTGTGACCTATGATGTCACTGGCCTCAAACTGCCCTGGGTGTGACCTATGATGTCACTGCCCTCATACTGCCCTGGGTGTGACCTATGATGTCACTGCCCTCAAACTGCCCTGGGTGTGACCTATGACGTCACTGCCCTCATACTGCCTTTAGACTACCCCACTTACTACTAGCAAGTTTTGATTAAATGAATGAAAACATGGAAAATGCACCAGATACCTATTTGGAAAGTCTGTTTTCTTTCAAGGCACGGCACATGGTACCGATCTTTGTGTTAATGGCTTTCACAATGTCTGTGTTGTCCATTCAAAAAGTTGTGATGGCAAAAGCTGTAAGATAAAATAGAAAAATTAATTAATTATTTATAAACTTAATTCAAATTAAAAAGATATAATTAATCAAATTAGTGATAATAACTTAATACATTTTTAAATTGATCTCACCTTTCAAAGCCTGGCCTAGAGGTGTCTGTAGCAATATCATTGCAGTTTTCTTCTGCAGCTCCTTAGGCTCATAGAACCCATTCATGATCAATTTCAAGCAGTGGGGTTTGGTCTTCCCTCTAAACAGTTTCCTAATATTAGCCATCCATTTTGCTTCGATGTAAATATCATGGCCCTCCACAGATTTCACATAACCTCCTGGTACTTCAAAGTTTTCTTGGTTCTCAGCTACCACCTAAATTATTGATAAAAACAATTAACTAGACATAGATATAACTAACGTAAATATAAAAGTTTTCAATTTAAGGGAAACTCGGAAGATTTGGATGCATGATAGTACTAAGTACTTACGTAACGACATCTTTCCACGCAGATCCCCCTCTTTGGAAGGTAGTGGTCATCCTGACTGGTGGCCGATTGAGTTGCTTTCTCAGAATTATTCTCCCTTAATGTGTCTGATAATAAAAATCAGTATATTAAATATATATAGAGAGAGAGAGAAAGAAGAGATGATGTACAGTATATATATACATGTATATATATATATATAGAGAGAGAGAGAGAGAGAGAGAGAGAGAGAGAGAGAGAGAGAGAGAGAGAGAGAGAGAGAGAGAGAGAGAGATGACAAGGAATGGCATATATTGCAATTGATGCTGGTTGCGAAGCTTAAGATTCTGCATTAGGGACAGATGTTGAAGTTTGCTTGATGATTGCTGCGGCCAGCTTGTCGTAATCGATCGACACTTGGCTGTCCTGAGAGGATACACTTTCTGGGGCGTCTGTGTTACTGATATTTGCGGCTGGCTGTTAATGTCTTGTTTCTTGGCACGGCTGTGGTGGATTCCTGATTCCTCTTTCTTCTCTTATGTGGCATGGCCAAGAGCTAAGAACAGGCTAACTTTAATTAGTTTAGGCATTTCACAGCAAAGTTTGTGTACAATCAAGCATAGAACCCTGGGGACCTGTGATAAAGCTTCACAGGTTCCAAATTATATTTAAGTATATATCATCCTGATAAACATATTTTAAAGACAATAACCGATCTCAAATATAGCTCTTGTTAATTTTCTTTAAAAAATGAAAAAAAATTAATATATCTGCTTGAAAGAAAGGAGAAGCTGTAATGAAGTTATTCATGTAATAAGGAGAAACTGACAAAACTTGAAATGTCATATGGTATAATACATGTCTGACCTACTTTCTATTGGTAGGTGGTGTCAGCAAGAGACATTGCAAATAAATGAATATATATTGTGTACATTTAAAGTGATGAAACTACCTCAGCACGTAAGATTATGTGATATTTAAGACAATTAGTAACACTAGGAAATCGTAAAAGTCATGGATAAAACTTTTGCTATCATTATCCATTCTATAGACTTCAATGGGACTTAAACTACAGGAAGAACTTCACCACGACGTCACCTCCTGACGTCTAGAAATAGAAGAAATGCCTAAATGAAAAAGTGAATAGTTCAACACTTACCCGGGGTCCGGGGATAATTAATTTCAATCTGTAATAATAATAATTTGCAATTTGACGGGGGCATCATGCTGTGATAAAAAACATCCGTGTACCATGAAATGTGCTGCTAAAATCCGACTTGTTGAGACTTGGCGTGAGGGCAATTTCGGACGATGTGGCCCGGTTGTCTGCAGTAGAAACACTTGTGGTCGTTGAATGCTCTGTAGGGCTGCCTGAATGCCGATCCAAAGTTAGCTGTGTTGCTGAAGCCCGGAAAAAACTCATTTTTGTCGAATGCTCCGGGCTTTTGTCCGTAAGGCTTGTATCGGAAATTCCGCTTCCTAGCAGCACGATTAACAGCACCACGAAGTTTTGCCGCATCGTCATTGTCGTCGGCAAGGGGGTCGTCCAGGTATTCATGTACGGTATCCAAACCGTGTCTGTCGGCTTTTTTTAGGATTTTGTTCCTTTGTTTAAGCTCAGCCTTCTCCTCGATAATTTCAAGGACGCTGTCGATATCGCCGTTCTTAATAGCTTGCTCAATTTCGTCTAATTTCTTTAGCCTATCTTCGTTAAAGTTGTGCTGAATTTTATGACCTTCTTGCCTGAACTCGAACTTTTCAAATGCGGCCTCTTTTGTAGTGGAGACGACTGGCGTTTTTGTAATTTGCTTTACAAGAAGGATATGGAAATAACGAACAGTATTCAATCTCAACGTCCATTAAACAAATATACAAAATAAGAGCAGAGCAAACACGGACCTCCGAAACATCAGAGGTGGGATCAGGTGCCATGGAGGAGTAAGCATCACCTGCCGACCGGTCACACCCGCCGTGTGCTCGTTGTCATAATCAGGATATAACGGAAAAAATCCGTGGTCAATTCAGTGTATAAATAATGGACTAACAATTGGTATGAAAAACGTCATTCAGCATTTCATTCAACGATAAATTGTATTTGCTGACAAGGTCATTGTATCGACCATAGAATTTACGAAATGATGACTTTAAACGAGACTGTTGATATTCCTGTTTCATCAACTTGCTTGTCAATAATTTACCTCGTTTAAGAAATTGTTCATACGTAGAGCATGCTCTTGCGTATCGAATCAACTGAGATATAAATACTCCGTATGCAGGTGATGAAGGTATATTGCTGCATAAGTAAGGGAAGTTGACGATAGAAAAGTTAAAGTCATCACGTTTATCATATAGCTTGGTTGTTAGATAACCATTGGTGTCTTTTTCAAGTAAAATATCCAAGTATGAAGCAGAAGTATCGGACTCTGTGGTATCTTTTATCTCAAGCTCATCAGGATATATCGTGTCGACGTAGGTATGGAAATTATCATTATTAATTGACAAAACGTCGTCGATATATCTAAATGTCGAGTTGAAGGCCACAGCAAGTGTTTTCTTCTTTTCACGTAACAGATTTTGTATAAATTCTGCTTCATATGAATATAAAAATAAGTCAGCTAATAATGGAGCGCAATTTGTACCCATGGGAATTCCAATAGATTGTTGAAATACCTGGTCTCCAAAAACCACATAGATATTGTCAATCAGAAACTCAAGCATCTTCTTGATGTCAACTTCAGAGTACTTATGTGTGCAATCAGAATCTGTTTTAACAAAATAATTTTTCAAATGACCAATGACGAGGTAAGTAAACTTACGAGTTCCATTTTTGTTAAAGAAGCAGCTGTCAATGATATCAAAAAGCCTGGATTTTAATTTGTCGTGAGGAATTGTTGTGTATAAAGTTGAAAAGTCGTAAGTTTTTATGCTGTTGATTTTTGTAAAGTCAATTGTACTCACAATAGCTTAGCTCTGTTCTTTTAAAGCTTTTTTTAAGGGAAGAATTAAATAAAGTCACTGCTTCATCGTTGGACAACAATTCATCTTCAATAACCATTTCCTCGTTTGCCATATCTCCCTGAATTTACTAGCCCTTGAATTACCTTAGTTCCTAGCTAGCGGTAGAATGACTTGCTCTGCACGCTTTGACTATTTATATTACATGACCACGTGACAACCCACAAATCGAATACTCTCCAAGAATAATAATAATGGGATAAGATGGAAGAACTAATTTCTCCACAGGTTTACCCGGCTTAGAAGTTTTCGTAAGTTTATCAATGACGAACACTACTTTCGAAGGGAGAATGGACAGTAATTTCAAATTCAATAATGCAATTGATTGTCCCCTTTCTGCTGAAACTAAAGCTACTAATATAACAAGTTTGTAGGTTAAATCCTTCAATGATAGATTGCCATTATATGGTAATGATTTAATATATTTCAGAACAACTGAAACATCCCAAACTGTACAGTACTTAGGTTAAGTCGTTTAAGTAGTTTTAATTCTTTAAGTTCAATCTCGTTACATTTGAAACGTTTTCTCGACGACTCTTTCTCCTCCTTCCTACGTTTCATTGACGTTTCCACTATGGATGACAATTTGCTAATTGAATTGACAATGTCATTCAATCCAAGTGCCTGATGAAGACGAAGAGACAGTTTCGTTACTGTCATCTTGGACGTAGCACAAGTCGACGTAAAAGTCGATCCAATCTGGACTGATTCCGGATACGTGTGCTGGTATAGTCGTAGACGTCACAGCCAGTTAACCATCACACAAGAAACAACACACATGGATTCGAAAACTGTATTATTAGTTTGTGTAGTTGTGCGGTAAAAGGCTACAATTAACAAAAAACAATCATAAGAATTTTGACAAAGAATCTGAATAAACAATGTCATTTACACAGTTCAGTTGCATTTATAATCATGATAAAAAATACTGCGTGTGTATGAAACACTTGTAAATTTAAAGGTTCAAATACAATCATATGAGCTGACACTCACAAGAAATTAGCTTTATCAAATATACCACGTGAGCAAAATATCTGCATACAACGCACAAGAAATTAGGTGAATTCCAGCAATTTCAATTTTGACAGTAAACAATATGTGCATTTACCTGAAGCTAATAAACATTCACAAGAGACTAATTTTAATGCAAAAATATAAAAACAAAGTCAAAACTTACACTGTAGTAGGCCAAACTTCACAATAAAATGCCTGTAAAATTATGTGCCGCATGGGCGGAAATAGTAAACAAACCCTTTTTAGGTATTGGTTAATTCAACCCAAAAATTATTCGTATGATAAGCATACGCTTTCCCCTGAACTGGGAAAGTTGCCGAAACCTGCATAGAACGAGTAAAAGTATCCGAAGATAATCGGAGACTGGATACAGGTGTAGCGTAGACATTGCTATGTGGAACCGAATGCCTCAGCCAGCGAACTGGTGATCCCTGGGTCAGGCGTGCCGATAATGGCGGGCGGATCATATTAGGTCCTGCCTCCGAAATCGAAGAAGACAAGACGATGCGCTTTTGCTTACTTTAGCTATAGGTGGCAATGCCACAGAATTGGTGGAAATTCCACTAAGAATAGGCATAGAAGCCTGATGAACACTTCTCCGGTGTTAAGATTCTTGTTCCGCAATGCAGAGATAAGAGTTGCATGGGGGTAGCTTGATCAGCGTGCCCCGCCATCTTCTGATGCTGGATTGGTGTCCCGAGCTCGATGTTGGAATTTGAAACGTTGCTTTCTTCGATATCCTTCACTTGTTCGATGATTATATATTGTTCATTGATAGAATTGTCAATATTTTACACAAGAAAAAACGGGTAAAATAAATGAATCCGTGAAATAAAACTCGAACACACTGAGTTACGTAATTTGGTGGTCTATACTACGCGAGCACTGAATTAACTACGATGGGTAGTGGCGGGAAAACTTTTATTGTTTCTTTGAATAAGTGGTCATTATCTGCGCATGCGCTGGATAATAACTGAAAGCATAAGCTTTCAGATTCTTCAATGGAATTGAGAATGCATCTGACTTCCATTCCATTGGGTCTGGTTGCCCTGATACATACTGTGGGAGCTGATAATTCAGGCGACTGGCAAATAAGTCGACCTGAGGATGAAATAGGTTCTGTACAATTCTGTGGAACATTTGTTGATTCAACTGCCATTCCATTTGGTCTAAGAAGTGTCTGCTAAAAAACTTTGCCTTCACATTTTTACTCCTGGGATATGTACTGCTGTCAAATGAATATTTTTTGAATTGCCCATTCCCAGATTTCCTTTGCGATGGAATCAATGGTTTCCGAATGAGTTCCTCCCATGTGGTTTATGTAAGCTACTGCTGATCTGTTGTCTATCTGCAACTTTATGTTTTGGTTTGACAGATCTGGAACTAACGTTAATAGGGCAAATTGTACCGCTCTCATTTCTAACACATTAATGTGGAAAAAAAGTTTCCTCTTGTGTCCATCTGCCTTAAACCTTCTGAATGTTCATCACTCACCCCCAACCTTTTTTCGATGCATCCGTCGTTATGACTATGGCTGGATCTTGGAACCGAATTGGCTTCCCATTGCAATCACAATAATTTCTAAATTAACACCATCATCAAAACAAGCGACGGCACAGACATTGCCCATGTGTACTTTCACATCTATCGAAAGTCTTGCCATTTCATCAATTCCAAAAAAGAATTCCATATCAAATGCAACAAAACATGTAGCAAAATCCATCTTTAGAAGTGTTGAAGTCCTTGCTGCCAGTTCCTGTCCAACTTCACATATAGTATCCAGCCACAACACCACTACGAAAGCCAGCCAAATGTACAAAACCATGTAGACACCTTGGATTTTTTAGAGTTGCGAGGTGATGAAATTGTAGAGATGATGAGCAATGCTGTTGATCACCCTGTGGATGAAGAAGAAAAACAACCCGAGAATTCCTATGACAGGTCTCTGGATGCTGATGACACTACCTCAACTGTTGGGTCAAAAATAGTAATCTCGAAACCAGGCTTTTGGAAAATGACAATAAAATCAGTGATGTCCTGTGGAGCAAAACATGTGCAGGAGGATCAAGACCACATTTTGCCGGAGTATGAGAAGAACAATGCTGTGTTTTTGGAGTTGGTGGAGGACATAAGGGGCCAAAAACAGGAGCACCGACAGAAATTTGCCACATCTCTCTTTCGTGCCATGTGTACAGTAGTGGCACCTGATCCCACCTCTGATGTTTCGGAGGTCCGTGTTTGCTCTGCTCTTATTTTGTATATTTGTTTAATGGACGTTGAGATTGAATACTGTTCGTTATTTCCATATCCTTATTTCAAAAAGAATATAAATGGTCGAGTGTTCTGTAGTGGTAATAAGGAAAAGGCAAGAGTGAATCCTGTTAAAGTTAAGGATATCAAGGAGATCTGCTTCAGATGTTTTCCCTGTACACCTGCAGAGGAGGAGAAAGCCACCAGAGTGATTGAGCGGACACTCAACTAGGTCATATGAAAATTCAACAAATACCTAGCTGACATCTTTGATTTGACACCAATCCTTTGATGAATATCTGTGTAACCTATCCGACCATTTTGATTTGGCACCAAACTTGCATGAAAATTTAGGACTTAACCAAGGGATTTCTGTGGATATTATCTACTCTACCCTTTAGTAATGAAAGATAAAAATGTATATTGTTGTTTCATAAGAAATTGATAGAAGAAAGAAGTATGATTTCCACTTATCCTAGAATGTTGTCAGCATTATTTTCGATAAGAAAAAAATCATTTTCTGTCCAAATTAAAGTTTTGATAGGTTGATAAAATTTTCAGTAAATTCTGGTTTTTAAATGTCAGCAAAAAGTTTAAAAAGTATATTTTGAGAATTTAACTGCATAGTGATATTTGCAATGATTCTTTTTTATCAGTTTGAAGAACTGTCAAGAATAGTGCTATTCTCAATTACAAGCAATCCTTATTCCTCAATCTCTTCTGAAATCATATTCAAATTACAAAACATTTCAAACACCTAAAAGTTCCCTTCCAGATTTTAAAAGACCTCTGAGTATGTAATTGGTAAGTGATTTCCATAATAACAAGATCACATATTCTGGATGACAGGAAATTAAGAGCATTCCAACAGAAAAGATTCATTATGTACATATAGATGAATTTTAGATGCATTCAAAAACTGTACATTTTTAGAGAGTAAAAAAAGGTTTAATATGTATTTACAATATTATCATTATTATAGTACCATGGTAACTGTAATAAATTAAAAATATATCTATTACCTTCCTTTGCTCAGATTATATGGACAACACAGAAAGTAAATTATGTACATGTATAACTTTTTGTAAAGTCTATGGTAAATAATAACAACTGGTATAAAATTACATGAATGGTTACAAATAAATATTTGTCGATACAATGACCTTGTCAGCAAATACAATTTATTATTGAATGAAATGCTGACTGACGTTTTTCATACTAATTGTTAGTCTATTATTTATACACTGAATTGACCACGGATATTTCCCGTTATTTCCTGATTATGACAACTAGCACAGGGCGGGTGTGACCAGTCGGCAGGGGATGCTCACTCCTCCATGGCACCTGATCCCACCTCTGATGTTTCGGAGGTCCGTGTTTACTCTGCTCTTATTTTGTATATTTGTATATTTGTTTAATGGACGTTGAGATTGAATACTGTCCCTTATTTCCATATCCTTCTTCCACTATTTTTGAACAATGGTTTTCAAACTAATGCAGTATTCAAAGAATGACACTGTCCAGGCTGTTTCTTTTGAAGTTTCAATAACCGTGGTAGAATATTCTATAATATTTGATATAATAATTATTTAACAGAAATACTAAATTTGATCAATGATTTCTTTTGTAAAGAACAGTTTCATGTGTAAACAATCAGTTCGATCATTGAATATACAGAATAAACTCTTAATATACTATAAATCAAACATGATTTTACAAGATACTGAATAAACAAATAATTACATACCTTGATATAACTTCTATGGAGATAAACTTTGATTAATTTGAATTTCAAATGCTTCTAGGTAGCAGTGCTTTTGATCGCAATGGCGTGTCTTATAATGAACAAAGGACTAAATTCAAACAAAGGAATGAAAGTTATTACTTTAAAGAAACATTATTATTTCATCATTTTCCTATATTGAGATGGACATTTAAAATAAGAAACTTACATCAATCCAAAAATAATTTTTACATATAATATTAATTGAAGTAAATTCTAATAAATATCATGTTTATTTAAATGATTTACGATTGAATGGTCATATGACTCCGTGGTCCAGATGATAGACAGCTCGCCCCACAATCCAAAGTACCACTGTTGAAACCCAACAATGACCACATTTTTTAAAATTATTTTGTCAGATACACATTATATAAATATAAAATACATTAAAACTATTTTACTATATCACAAGTAGATCTTCTAACTTCCTTCTTTCCAAACAACCATATTCGCCAATCACTGGTGGATATATGCTTCAATTCTTCCTTCTTTTCTTTTGAAAGTATTTAACAAAAGAAATTGGAGAGATTGTTCCACGTGAAAATATATTCATCCTGTAAACAAACTTGGAACTGGAGTCGGGAAGCTTTAAATTTTCTATCATATTGCATGTTCAGGAGACAGTGAACGTAATGGTTAAAATTAGGCAATTTAATCTCATTCATTTAGATATATATTTTATCTAGAATGAACCTGGGTAAAACATTGATATTATTTTCTTTCGGAATATGGGTAAAGGAACATACATTCTTTGATGTTAAAAAAAAAACGGCAAATTGGTATGAAATATTTCAATTTTTCAATCCCTTAATTTAATTCAGAAAAATCAAGACACTGGACGTGGTACGTGTTTATTTATTTTTTTTTTCGTTTAAATAAATATTCCACGAGTATTTTATCGTGTACTATAATTCGATTCAGATTATTTTATGAACCCTCTTTCAGGACTTTTTTAAAAGTACATGAATGTACTGTACATGTACCTGCTCTGAGTGTACTTGTATATGCACCTGCTATGAGTGGGACTATTATTGATCATAGTTTTAAATTATTTCATGAAAGAAAATTTTTCTGTCAGCTTTTTATGTTCAAGAAAATTAATGCAAATCATTGAGTTTTAATGTTGTTGATAATTTGGAAGGCATTCGAAATATTTACATCGCATATAAAACATGATTTGTTTGTTTTGTTTTTTTTTTGACATTTAAAAGGTTCATTATTTGAAAGAATATTATTTCCTCGGAATTGTAAATAAATATTTGTCTTCTTTCTTTTAATCCTTACAAAAAAAATATATATACCATTTAATGCCACCATCTATTTATTGAATGGAGAAAATCATTAAAATCTCGTTTATTGCAATAAATCATTCCTACGTCGACACGATATATCCTTGTGAGCTTGAGATATAAGATACCACAGAGTCCGACACTTCTGCTTCATACTTGGATATTTTACTTGTAAAAGACACTTATGGTAATCTAACAACCAAACTATATGATAAAGGTGATGACTTTAACTTTTCTATTGTCAACTTCCCTTACTTATGCAGCAATATACCTTCATCACCTGCATGCGGAGTCTATATATCTCAGTTGATTCGATGCGCAAAAGCATGCTCTACGTATGAACAATTTCTTAAACGAGGTAAATTATTGACAAGCAAGTTGATGAAACAAGAATATCAACAGTCTCGCTTAAAGTCATCATTTCGTAAATTCTATGGTAGATACAATGACCTTGTCAGCAAATACAATTTATCATTGAATGAAATGCTGACTGACGTTTTTCATACCAATTGTTAGTCCATTATTTATACACTGAATTGACCACGGATTTTTTCCTTTATTTCCTGATTATGACAACGATCACACGGCGGGTGTGACCGGTCGGCAGGGGATGCTCACTCCTCCATGGCACCTGATCCCACCTCTGATGTTTCGGAGGTCCGTGTTTGCTCTGCTCTTATTTTGTATATTTGTTTAATGGACGTTGAGATTGAATACTGTTCGTTATTTCCATATCATTCATTGAAATAGGATCAAAACTGTAGAAGAATAGCATTTTGAAAGAATAGAAATTTCTATTTTTAGTAACCACGGCAACACCGTTCATCGAAATCAAAAACCGATGCACAGAATAATGTATCTTAGTGTAGTCGACTTGTGTGCCAATTTATATTAAAATCGGACCAATACTGTAGGAGGAGTAACATTTTGAAAGGAATTCACAGAAATTTCTATTTTTAGTAACCACTGCAACACCGTTCATCGAAATCAAAAACCGATGTCCAGAATCATGTATCTTAGTGTAGTCTACTTGTGTGCCAAGTTATATTGAAATCTGTCCAAAATTGTAGGAGGAGTAGCATTTTAAAAAATTGTTTACAGACAGACAGACGACGGAAGCATTACTATCGCAAAAGCTCTTCTGGTCTCTGACCAGTAGAGCTAAAAATCAGCTTAATCATGATAAATATTACTTCTTAAATCACCAGTTTTTCCAAGGACATCATTTTGAATATGAAGCATAGATTTCAGTCTACATAGGAGATTTTTCTCTGAGAATATTTCATTTTGAAGTCTACATTTCATTTTATATATATACATAATAAAGCTAATAAATGCTATCAAATTATTTAAAAGCAAAGTATCTCCACTAGTTTCACTATAAAATCCAAGTACAATTAATTTCCAAGTAATATCATATTTTAGAAAATTACCTATATTTTCCCATATAGGTTTAACAATTTTACAATCAAACAGTAAATGTTTTATATCATCTTCAATTTCACAATTTTCACAGAAAGGAGAAATATCTTTGTTCCATTTTGTTGCAAAACTCTGTCAATGTACCGCTGAGCTGACAAACTGCATTCGATGAATACTAAGCGGGTTTTGCGACCACAGCAGATCCCGCCCCACATCATAACGCTTCCACCACCGAACCTGTCACATTTCAGTTGTTGGCATAACGTTCACCGCGTCGTCTAAAAACACGCTGACGCCCATCTGAGCGGTAAAGCGTGAATTTTGACTCGTCAGTGAAGAGTACACGGCCCCATCTTTGCATTGTAAACGCAGTTGGACGATGTCGATGCAACCTTATTAGTCTGACGTAACGCCGATGACGATTAAAAGGCATTCCCACTGCAACACAAAATGGTTTAATCCTAAATGTGCGAAGACGACTTAGCACAGTATCTCGACTTAATTTTGGATTATGCGTCCCTGGTGTCTCTTTTGCGGTTTTTTTGTGCAGTTTGTAAACGGTTGCGCAAGTGCTGCAACCTTATAAGGCGATCCTGCCGCGGCGTCGTCACCTTTAGTTGACCGATCCGAGGGTGATCAGCAGTGCTACAGGTTTGTTTTAGACGTTTGTACAGACGAGACATTGTGCTTTTGTGGACATTCAGTATTTGAGAGTTTCCAGCCATCAGTTACTGCACTGCCCTATTACGCGCATTGTTTTGAGAGCCTAGGCATACTTAATGTTGTCCAAAAATCAAATTTTAATGTCGAACTATTCTTACCAGATACATGTACCTGAAGAACAACAAAAATGTGATAGACGCACGAAATACAGTCGCGTGTATCCGTGAACGTGCTTTTCGGGTATTTATCAATGCCTCGCTGACACGAAAACGTGAAGTGTCACCGAGTTCAATCAACCGTAACATTGCTTGAAAATATGTACGAAATCCTTTGATTAAATATTGCTGACAATAAATCATGAAAAATAAAAAATCATATTCAAATGGGGTTGCGTTTCTTTTGCGTGTCAGTATATATATATATATACTCCGTATGCAGGTGATGAAGGTATATTGCTGTTTATAATTAGCCTTTATAGTTGGAAACGGAAGACCTTAAAAAGCAACGAAAGAAAGATTCATTTATTGATTATAAGTTGTTTCTTGTCCTATTCGAGAATGTTTTACTCACATGCAGACGTCACCATATACTGCGGTGAATTGCTTCAAATTTTGGCCGGTACTTCAGGGTCATCATGTAGTGAGAGATCTTTTTCATTTATTTAAGATTTTATTCACAAATAAATACCTTTTATGTATAAAAGAAAAGGTCCCAGAACAAAGCCCTGAAAAACACCAGCATTTACTGTGCTAAAGCGTGAACAAATTATAGTGTTATTTATTTCTAGTACATGTAGGTGGGTTATATTTGAGGCCCCAAGCTGGAACCCAGTCTGATATTTTAAATTGTATTAAAATTATGCAAATATAGAAACAAAATTTTTCCCATTCAATACTTTAAACAAGACATTTGTTAGGGATATTAGAGGAGATAATTTGATACTTATTGAATACTACCTTTATATTTTTTTTTAATCTGTGATAGTTGCTCAAGATCATTCAAATTTATTTTTTTCTCCATTTTATGATCTGTTAAAGTGTTTTGTCAGAGGCGTTTTCATTGAGATTCCTCATTATTTTAAAAATACTTTCGGAAATACTATCAGGTCATCGACAAGGTGGTTTGCGTCAGTAATTATACATTATTGTAAGTAAACCTCATTTTCAGTGAATAATATTTAATAAGTGTCTGTATTCTGTGAGGGTTGTGATCAGGACTTTGAATGGGAATGCCTGGATCATATGTAATAGATCTACATGCGCAGAATGATTTTCTCGAACTTTAGCCTCCTCAACTGAAAGGAGGATAAGATTAACCCTTCATTCTTTTCAGAATTCTTTTCAAAATTCTCCATTATCGAGCAATGAGGGATTTTTATCCTGACAACGCCTGCTGTGACACAGAACCTCCCATTTTAAGGTCTTGTTTGAAGAACCTACAACTCTAACCGATTTTCAAAGTTTCGACTTCAAGAACGAGTGAAGGAAATTCTTGAAAAACAAAAAATGAAGCCATCTTAATATTTTCCAGAGATTAACACTTTTTTTTTCATTTAATTCTTATAGTTTTATTTGGTCCTTTCTTGAAGATGCAATCGAAATAAGAATGATTTATATTATTACAACCTCAGGTGAAGGAAAGATATTGTTACTTTCATTACAAAGGTCCTCGAAGTCTGCATGTAGTAGTGTTTATTTGTTATTTAATTGATTCTTCCAAGAAATTCCATATCTACTTGTATCTACAATATCAAACCAACGATGATAGCTCAAGTTCTTCTTTATTGCTACATAATCAAATTCTCGGAATTTGCTAAAGTACTTACTGTAAAATCACATATTTTCGTGGGGTCAAATTTTCGTGGTTTGAGGAAAATTTCTTGGTTCGTGGGGATTTGATTTCGTGGACCAAGAATTAATGAGTACTTATGTGTGTGAAATTTTACATTTCGTTGTGGACATGAATTCGTTGGTCTTGTCATACCACGAAAACAACGAAAATTGACCCCCCCACGAAAATTTATGATTCCACAGTATAAACAATATCACTCTGTGTTAGAAAAGAGATGCTAAAAGTATAACAGGAAAGAAATGCCCTATAGCTAGTATCCACAGGCTTACACGCCCACTTCCTGATCCGTTGGAATTCCCGCCGGTGCTACTTGATCCAGCTGAAAGGTTCAATCTTATTTCAGGAGAAAATATGGATGCAAATACTTTAAAAAAACGTATTATAACATCATTACAAATGTTAGGAACATTGGCATTAATCTAGTCTTACATACTTTCGAAAATGAAAATATAAAATCAAAAACTTGTCCATTCGAAAAAAAAGATCTCAGTTAAATGTTTCCTCTCAAAATCAGTAGAATCATACCAGTATTTCTCCCGTCTTGATACGTAAATAATATTTCAATGAATCTCAAATTGTCTCACGTTTAAATGTATAAGACGACAAGATATGTTATATGATTTTGACGTTAGTTACCACATTTCCAGTCAGCTTTCAGGTCGTTAATGTCTTTGATTCCGTCGTTTGCTTTGCTGATCACAAGGCTTATGTCAATCCCGGCACCTTCAGCCTGTTGGCATTCCGATTTCACGGCATTCACACACTTCAGTTCGCTTTCCGCATCACTGTGTGAGGAAAAGTAAAACAATAGTTCTTCAAGGAACGAATTATGCTATAAAAAAGCGAGACTTCCCGAACCCAGGTGATACCCGTATATCTTGGGCATCTATTAATATTATGCCTCATAATTTAATTTGTAGGCATTAAATGTACAAAATAAGGGTATATATTTCTCCTTCCAAATTACCTTTAAATTGTACATATTTTAAACATGTTTTAAGGATTGATTCGTTTTAGTTCATTGTGACGTAAGTAATCTAAGCTTAACGATGTTGTCAATTTTGGAACGCAATGGAAATGGCGAAAATTACGAAAAGTGGTCTATATACTTTATTAAAAAAACCACAAGGTTAATATCAAAAAGGGGCAAATGAACGGTTCACATAATCTGTTTAACACACTTAAGACTGGCAAATAAAGGTATGACCATTGGTTCTTAAAGGGGGTATTGGGCTTGAGGAGTTTTGAATATTAATATGTTCATGAAAAAATTGAAATTAATACTCTTTATTATACTTTTACAGTTAAAAGAATAAAATATTCTGACCCTGTCCGGTAAATAAATAGGTTACTCGAATTAAAAAAAAAATGTTTCCACCCTTACCTCAGAATAAATGGTTAACTTCTAATTTGTACCTCAATTGTTAGCTAACTACTGAAGCGTTTAAAAAAGAAAAGCTTACTTGCAGATGTGACTTTTGGCACCGACTATGTGCATGTTGTAGCCTTTCCTACAATTGTCTACCTCGGAAACCGAGCACACATAAGCTTTATATCCTACATTGTATGTGATAAATCAACATGATTAAAAACAGACATAGCCATTATATCCTACATTGTATGTGATAAATCAACATGATTAAAAACAGACATAGCCATTATATCCTACATTGTATGTGATTAATCAACATAATTAAAAATAGACATAGGCATTATACCAACATTGTATATGATTAATCAACATAATTAAAAACAGACATAGGCATTATATCCTACACTGTATGAGATTAATCAACATGATTAAAAACAGACATAGGCATTATATCCTACATTGTATGTGATTAATCAACATAATTAAAAATAGACATAGGCATTATACCAACATTGTATATGATTAATCAACATAATTAAAAACAGACATAGGCATTATATCCTACACTGTATGAGATTAATCAACATGATTAAAAACAGACATAGGCATTATATCCTACATTGTATGTGATCAATCAACATGATTAAAAACAGACATAGGCATTATATCCTAAATTGTATGAGTTATTCAACATGATTAAAAACAAGCATAGGCATTATATCCTACATTGTATGAGATTAATCATCATGATTAAAAACAGACATAGGCATTATATCCTACATTGTATGAGATTAATCAACTTGATTAAAAACAGGCATAGGCATTATATCCTACATTGTATAAGATAATCAACATGAAATTAAAACAGACATAGGCATTATATCCTACATTGTATGAGATAATCAACATTATTAAAAACAGACATAGGCATTATATCCTACATTGTATGAGATTAATCAACATGAAATTAAAACAGACATAGGCATTATATCTTACATTGTATGAGATAATCAACATGATTAAAAACAGACATAGGCATTATATCCTACATTGTATGAGATTAATCAACATGATTAAAAACAGACATAGGCATTATATCTTACATTGTATGTGATTAATCAACATAATTAAAAACAGACATAGGCATTATATCCTACATTGTATGAGCTAAATCAACATGATTAAAAACAGACATAGGCATTATATCCTACATTGTATGAGCTAAATCAACATGATTAAAAACAGACATAGGCATTATATCCTACATTGTATGAGATTAATCAAAATGATTAAATACAGACATAGGCATTATATCCTACATTGTATGAGATAAATCAACATGATTAAAAACAGACATAGCCATTATATCCTACATTGTATGTGATTAATCAACATAATTAAAAACAGACATAGCCATTATATCCTACATTGTATGAGCTAAATCAACATGATTAAAAACAGACATAGGCATTATATCCTACATTGTATGAGATTAATCAACATGATTAAAACAGACATAGGCATCATATCCGATATGACATGAATTAAATAAACATTATTAAAGTTATAATCTAGGAATTACACGGAATGAGATAACATATCGTCTGACCCACCTTTAATGTAAATACTGACTACGACACAGTTAAGAAGCAATCGTATGACTGTGGATTTGCACATTTTGAATTTTCTCTGTAAAATAAATATCAATGCACATTGTAAATAGTTGTTCTAATATGAAATACATTAATTTTGTCTTCTTTTTTAAAAAAGTCACTGTTATTATATGAATTTATTTATTCTCCATAGTCGAGTAGATAAAAATGTATTCCAACTTTCATTTGCAAAACAACCATTTATTAACTAAAAATTCAACCCATTTTTAATGTTTATTCAACGTTGAAAATTGACGTTGAAACAACGTTAATGTCTCTACCTTCTCTCAACTTTCATAAGCAACCAAAATTCAACGTTGACATGCCTACTAGGGTGTTTGGTTTGCTCCTAATTTGTATCGCTTTATGGAATATGATATTGAATACTATTCGTGATCTCCATATCCTTCATTTATAACTATTAACTTTAAATGATTTTGTGTAAACAAAAAAAAATATTCGACAGCTTAAAAAAATCATACCTTTTATAACTAGTCGCCGTAGATCTGTGCTTTGATATAATATGTACCGTAATGTGAAATTTCACGACTTCTTTATATACAGAGCAATCAGACAGCATCTTTTACAGGTTCGTTTTATATGAAAACATGAATTTTTAAAGTGCACACTAAGATTATGAATTAAATAAAATTTTAAAAAATATATTTAAATTAACCAAAACAATTTGTCATTCAATCGTATTCAATATGAAAATAATGTTGTTTACAAGATTTTTGGATGATTGTAATTCTTAATACCTTATTTTGCTAAGGTATTCCCTTTCCTTCAATTGACTTGGCGTGCACTTTATTTAAAAAAATGAGCCATTAAGGAGACGCTTTTGCAATAAAACACAATTCACAGGCACTCATGTAAATCATATATTAGGGGAAAATGATAAACGGAATATAAATTTTCATGTACTTGCAAAGTGGTATGCATTATTTATCTCAATGTAATAACATCTTTTATATTTACATGTGTATATATGAGAAAAAAATTGGGCTATCTCAACGCAAAAACAAAACAAAAAAACACTGATGTCCCCGCATGGGAACTTTGTAGCAAATTACCTAAAGTAAATAATTCTTACAAGAAAGATATGGAAATAACAAACAGTATACAAGAAATACACTTGTGAATACGAAAGCCTAAGTACCACCTATTCAGAAGGTTAAACATTTTTAAAAGTAGGTCAAGGTAACCTTAGATGACCTATTGCTAATCGATTTTTCCGTCGTCGTCCATTTACATTTAAACCTTTTCAGCTTCTTCTCTGCAACTGCTAAACCTATTTCAACCAATTTTGACACAAAGCATCTATGGATGAAGGATGAAAAAAATTGTAAATCTCATGGACCCTGTCCAAATGAAGCCCGAAGGAGTGGGGCCAAAACCACTAAAATTAATGCAATCTTTAAAAATCTTCTTTTATACTCCTGGACATCAAGCAGTCAAACTATTGGTATAAATGTAATAAGCATTGAGCCTTTTACCAAAATTGTGGAATTCATGGCCCCTGGGTCAGGGTTCAAGTGCTAGGGCGGGACTAAAGAAGGATATGGAAATAAGGAACAGTATTCAATCTCAACGTCCATTAAACAAATATACAAAATAAGAGCAGAGCAAACACGGACCTCCGAAACATCAGAGGTGGGATCAGGTGCCATGTTCACTAAATAAATTATTTAGTGAACATGCATTATTTCGTAAAACACTTGATATGCTCCTGGACATTAAAAAGGCTAACCAAGTACATATTCATTATGAATAAGATTACATCTTCCGAAATTGTGAATTTCACGGCCCCTGGGTCAGGGGTTCTTGTGTTAAGGCGGGGCTCTAAACATTTAATTGTGAAATGTATATCTTCTTTAAAAAATCCTATTATGCTCTTTGGTATTTTACCAATAAACTTAGTAAATAGTTATGATGAGGAAGGATGCTTCTTTCCAATTTGTGATTTTCATGATCTTTCATAATTTTGAATTTTATGGCCCCAGGGTCAGGGGTTCAGGTGTTATGGAGTGGATCTATTGAATATATAGTGAAAGTGCATTAATTGTTTGGAAATCTTCTCTGCTCCCTGGTATTAAATAAACTATCTCTGTATGTAGTTGTAGTGAGCAAGAGTACCTAAACCAAATTTGTGAATTTCATAACCCCTTTATCAGGGGTATTGCCATTTGGTGTAGGAGGGGATCTTTTGATTATGTAAAGAAAATGGGCGTCTCGACCCAGACTCGCTGTTAGGACTTTCCTGCAGTGCCAGAGTACAAGGGAGAGGTACTTCTACCTTCAGTGCCAGAGACCCAGAAAGATTTACACTCATACCTGCAGTGGATGGACAAGCTGTCCATCTCCATTCAGCATCAACGCGCGTTAGCAAAATCCAACCTTCAGTTTCTTGTATCATCATCACCTGCGCTGTTGGCCGAGAGGGAGACACTGGAAACCTGAGGCGGAGAAGCTTCGTCTGCCGAACTTCTGGAACTAAAATCTAAAATCTGCCACTCCTTTTTCCGGAATCGCGAGTCGATGTGTGTTCTTGCTGTGTGTTTAACAGAACTGTGTTCAAGTTTAGATTTATGTTCCGAGAAACATTAACTGTTTCACATAAGAAAACATCTTTATTCGTATATAACTTAACATTCATATGATATGACTTAGTGTATACATATGAAATATAAATTTTAAACATGTAATAATAATGTATATATATTATTATATCTTAGGAATAATGTATGTTTCGCGTACATTATGTCTTAAGCGGGGAGGAGTGAAATTGTGGATTATTTTAGTGTCTCAATGTTTTATTAAATCATCGATATCTATTACAACGATGTACATGTATAAATATGAATTGTAATATCCTTTTTTGTAATAATATGCCAATAATATGATTCTCTATTTTTAGCTTTCTTATTTGGCTGTTTTGTTGGGGAAACAGTTGTCGTTATACCTGGTTTTTTCCTAATAAAAACACACAAGGCTCATGAAAAGAAATCCTTAGTCCTTAGAATGCATTTTTAAGGTGATAATTGAAAAAAGACAATAATTATAAGACAAAATTAATATATTTGGTTATATCTTGCAGGTTCATTTTATTGTACTTACATGGATATTTTTTACCAATTAACAAAAATGAAAATCATTTGATTTTGTTGGTCGTTAGTATCCCGAGCAAGCAAGTACATCTTTTTGACTCACTTTGAGGGAAGAACTTCAAAAATGTCAAGCAATGGAGGAAGTTTATTTCAATTACCAGTATAATTTTGGATTTATTGACGTCATGATTAAATCAATAATTATGTATTGAAAAACAACGAACATTACTGTTTATATTCAAGTGTCTTTCAGAACATATAAATATAACTTTGAGGTCAAGGGAGAATTCTGTGATGTTGAATGGTCAAGAAATGACATATGTTCTAGCAAGCAGCTGGATGGCAGGAGCTATGGCTCATTTGTGGTAAATAATTAATAGAAGAAAGTTGAAAAGGTGAAAGGTGAAAGACAATATTTTTTATGATACCTCAATGCTCATTCATATTGGGTTCTGTTTATGAAACTCACTGTACTATGCATTCTTCTAAAATACATGTATATCAATGTAGAAAAATATAGAAATAACGAACAGTATTCAATCTCAACGTCCATTAAACAATATACAAAGCAAAGAGCAGCGCAAACACGGACTTCCGAAACATCAGAGGGATCAGGTGCCATGGAGGAGTGAGCATCCCCTGCCGACCGGTCAAAAAATGGCAAGTTTTCCTGTAAAAAAAAATCGATGGGTTTTATTTTTTCCATATCAATGTTCATCAAGTTCATAATACAAACTTCATACTAGTTTGAAATTTCTTTTGTTAGTATTATATTCATGTTTGACATTCTACAAAAGAATATTTTATTTTATTACAAGCATAATATATAATATTTTCTCTAAACTAAAATTTCCCGAAGAATTCTCTTTTTTTCCAGAATGCTGTGGCCCAGACCATTGCTATTCTACCAAATTCCTTGTCTCAAAACTGTTCCAGAGTTAAAAGGCAGTACGTACTTCAAAGCTGACTTATTTTGCTAACAGACCTCCTTCACAAAGAACTGCCTGGATGCAATAAGCCACACAAACAGATGTGGATAGTGTGGAATGCCTTATGCAATTAGTTGGTCTTTTCACGTGTTGATCTTTTGAAGAAGCCAAGCAGTGAATATGCATGTACTATCCGCCATGCACAATATGAGTAAATGCATTGGATAAGAAAGGGTTTTCTAGTGAATTATTAATATTGTAAAATAAAGGTTCCATTTCTTATAACAAAGGTAGTGGTATTTTGGGACTATGGTTATGCCCCCCCCCCCCTTTAAAAGGTAGACATTGTTTCTAGTTTTATTAAAATCTCATTAAAACAATTAAGAGGGCTTGAAAACTTAGAACATGTACGGATTAAATTAAGAAAGATTTTGACCTCCTAGCACATACATAATGTTACTGTTTGCTTAAATAAAATTATTTTATAATTTGTTAATATCAATTATTGATAAACAATTTAGTATTATTATTTATTGATATATTAATGAATACAAGTGATTTATCAATTAAAGATAATTTTCTAATAATGTTGCAGCTGTTGCCAAAGCCTGACGAGCAGCTCATGTCTTATCTACAAACAGCAAAAAAGAATACAATATGTACCAACTAACCCATTCAAAATGAGGTTATCAAACTCATAGAAAATTATATCACAGGTAAAATTTGAAAGGTTTACAATGGAGGGTTTTTATTTCATAATAGCCATGAGGTAACAGCCAAAAATGCCAACACAGAAATTTTAGTCTTCTGTCTCAGATTTCTAGATACTGCAGATAACGTGTCAAGTGATTTTTAAAGAGTATGGAGTATTTCCAAGAAAATAAAAATTAATGGTTCAAAGAATAAGACAAAAGCCCTTCGGAACCTAAAAAATTGAATAAAGTGTGGAAACCACACTCCCTCGACACTGTTTAATATGGACGCGGTACTTCGAGAGATCACAGGCACCTGAAGTATGGATGGATATGAAAATAACGAACAGTATTCAATCTTTACGCCCATTAAAGAAATATACAAGACAAGAGCAGAGCAAACACGGACCTCCGAAACATAAAAGGTGGGATCAGGTGCCATGGAGGAGTTAGCATCCCCTGCCGACCGGTCACACCCGCCGTGTGCTCGTTGTCATTATCAGGAAATAACGGAAAAAAATCCGTGGTCAATTCAGTGCACAAACAATGGACCAACAATCGGTATGAAAAACGTCAGTCAGCATTTCATTCAATGATAAATTGTATTTGCTGACAAGGTCATTGTATCGACCATAGAATTTACGAAATGATGACTTTAAACGAGACTGTTGATATTCTTGTTTCATCAACTTGCTTGTCAATAATTTACCTCGTTTAAGAAATTGTTCATACGTAGAACATGCTCTTGCGTTTCGAATCAACTGAGATATAAATACTCCATATGCAGGTGATGAAGGTATATTGCTGCATAAGCAAGGGGAGTTGACGATAGAAAAGTTAAAGTCATCACGTTTATCATATAGCTTGGTTGTTAGATTACCATTAGTGTCTTTTTCAAGTAAAATATCCAAGTATGAAGCAGGAGTGTCGGACTCTGTGGTATCTTTTATCTCAAGCTCACCAGGATATATCGTGTCGACGTAGGAATGGAAATTATCTTTATTAATTGACAATACGTCGTCGATATACATGTATCTAAATGTCGAGTTCTTTTCACGTGAAAGATTTTGCATAAATTCTGCTTCATATGAATATAAAAATAAGTCTGCTAATAATGGAGCGCAATTTAAACCCATGGGAATTCCAATAGATTGTGAAAAAAAATTGTAAGAGAGTGTAATACCTCAAAAAATTAATTTTCCCTTTTAAACATCTATATGTCGTTATATGCAAGCAGATTGCACTTTTTCTCACATTTAAAGAATGGCCCTATTCGGCAAAACACTAGTAAATTTATCTAGCCCCGCCCTAGAACCCCTGACCCTCGGCCCATGAATTTCACAATTTTGGTAGCTTTGTTGATGCTGATTACAATTATACCAACAGTTTGACTGCTTGATGTTCAGAAGAGTAAAGAAGAACATTTTTTTTAAAGATTGCACTAATTTTTGTGGTTTTGCCCCACCCCAGGCCCTAGGGGGCAGGGATCATGAAATTCATAATTTTTGTTCCCCTTAACCCATAGATGCTGATTTGGTAGAAATTGGTTCAGTGGTTTCAGAGAAGAAGCTGAAAATGTTCAAATGTTAACACACGACGAACGACGGATAGCAATAGGTCACCTAAAAATCAAGAACAATAATGCCCAGAAAGAAAAAAAAAGTTTCTCTCTCTCTCTCTCTCTCTTAGTAACATTTCGAAGATTTTTTTCTGCAACTGATACCGATATTAAATGATGAATATTCTTTCATTTCATGCAATTAATGTCACTCTAATATATATTTCTTCTTTTAGAAAATTAATTGAAAGTATTGGAAGTTAGAAATTCTAACAATTACCCAAGAGCAACTTGACCGGATGTTCCCCAAAAGTCCATAGACGGTTAGAAGGTTGAAACGTCAGGCGAAAGTAAGCGAGATGTAAGTTAAACATAATAATATACTATATTATATCTAAAAAAAAATTGAACTAGTGCTAATTGTAACGGGGACCGTTACAGATGTTCCCCAAACGCTCCCCAACTCTCTTTTGGTGCCATATTCCCTGTAAGCTTCATTAAATAAGACAAACTCGATGCATTTAAGACTTGAATAACGTTTACCCAAAAGTGTACCAAGTTCATTCAAATTTTGCGTGCGCATGTGAATGCATGTGCGTAATGACCATATCATCTTGTCTACACAATCTATATATTTTAATATACTTAATATTAAAGTATTTAATCCAAAAGTATTAAAAAGATACGCTCATTCAAGTGTTTTTTTTTGATTTTGCTCATTTCACGTGCACGCACGTGCATACATGAGCATGGTGACCATACCTTCTTGTAGATGTCCATTACATCTATCTATCTTCTAAATCCCATCCTGTTTGGTTGAAAACCAAGGGAGTTATAGCTATTTAAAGTTTCAGCCAATCAGATTGCAGCGCACATTCATGCACGTGTATGCATGTGCATGGTGACCATATTTTCTTGTAGTAGTCCAGTATATCTATCTATGTTCCAAATCCCATCCTGTTTGGTTGAAAATCAAGGGAGTTATAGCTATTTAAAGTTTAAGCCAATCAGATTGCAGCGCACGTGCATGCACGTGTTTTCATGATAATTGCTATATATCATGTTGTAGGATATCCTAATGCATGGCTATTTTCAAAATTTCAAAGGATTTCGTCAAAAAACAAGAAAGATATTGAGACTTTAGTTTCAGCCAATCAGAGCAAAGCACACGTGCATGCGCGTGAGATCTTGCTATTTTGACCATGTCATAATGTCTATGCTACTAATATACCCTTATATTATAAGTTTCAAAGCATTTCATCAAAAATTTAAAAAGTTACGCCTATATCAATTAAATCGGTCATTACACATGTTGCACGTGCACGCTCTTGCAAGCACGTGCGCGCAAAATGACCTTCGTTCCGCAAATCTACATAACATGTCTACTGACCCTAAAAACATTTCACCTTAGTCGGATGTATAGTTTACGAGATCATTCCCGGACAAAAAAGTACCCAGGAAGAAGAAGAAAAATAATAATAATAATAATAAGAAACAGAGTAAAAACAATATGTTCCCCAACTTCGTTTGGGGAACATAATTACTTTGTTTATCAAAGCAAACTATATATATATTCTGTTTCAGAGGCGTGAAGAGTAAGAAAGTTGAAAGAATGAATGAATGCTAATTAAATGAAAGAATTATTGAATAAAAAAGATTGAATGTATGTATTTATATGAAAGTATATTAAAGCACATTAATCTCTCATTTCATAAATAGCTTGGGTGTACTTGTAACATTTAACCCCCTTCTCAAAATTCTACTTCTATGTTATTTTTATAAATAGTTCATAATAGTTATTTGTTCCAAGTAAAATCCTCAAAATTGAAATATTAACAAATTACATTTTCAATAAAATATTCGAATTTCTATCCAAGATATATCTTTTTTATTATTTAATTTAGTTATTAGTAATGAGTTTCAACTGCAAACATTAGATGAGACTGAACTTGAGCTTACAGGGCAAGATGAATATCTTGTCATTTATTGGAGTTATCGGCTACCTAAAGTGGGTGAAGGGAATTGTCTTTTTAGGTCATTTAGCTTTTCCCTTTTATGGAATCCAAGACCACCATCAATAGGTACGAAACTTGGGGACATTATGAATCGGTAAATTAGAGAAATTCACAACTACATGCAGTTGGAAGTAAATACACTGTATCATGGATTTATGATATGCATATATAGCTCAGCTTGTAAGAAAATTGATTTAGATTCACTAGTTTCAAGTTACGATACAAATAACCAAGAAATTAATTATTTCTCTAAAAATCCTCACTTAAAAACTGCTACAAATTACTGAGTACTTTCCAACAATCCATTCTTACGGAAAATCCTCTAACGACTTACAAAAGACAAGTAGCTTGGGAAAATTTCAATGCTCAATTTGTGAGAATACATTTCACGATAAGGCAACTTCAAATAAACTTTAAAATGTACATATAGAAAATGATAAGAGAATGTCGTGCATTCCTCCCTCATGTGATGTGAACTTTTTCCACGCTGATGAAGATCTCGTTAATCATTTAGTCAGCATACATGATTCAGATATAAGGATTGAAAACCTGAACTTCGATCAGTTTAATTCTTTTGGCAGAAGAAATACTAGGTATATTTTACATCGGCCCAAAACATTTAATAAAGATGGATGGCAAAGATATACCCTTGTTTATCGTGGGGATGGGAAGAAACATACCTGTGACAAAAAGACTGGAAAAGGAGGGAATTTAAAAAGGGTTCTTGTAAGATAGGTGGCCTTTGTTTATCTAGATTTTCAGTGTTAGTTGCTAAAGATGGAACGATTAAAGCTGGATACATACAATCCCACACACATTCAACCAATTTTGAAGAAAGTAAGTATCTTCCAATTCTAGACAACCTTAAAACCATGTAAGCTTTGAAAATTCCGATACTATTTTAGACAAAATAAGGGGAAAATTCAGCGATAGGATTTCCCGCGATTAATTAACCAGATTTAAAACATTATCATTTAATGGATAGGAAAACAATTCACAACCTGAAGAAAAAAATAATTGACTCCTCTGTGATCAGACATAGTGACGATGCTACGTCAAGTTTTCTAAGAGTAGATGCAATTAAAAAAAAAAGAAGAAAAAACTAATCTCACTTTAATTTAAAGCAGCAAATTGTAGATGAAAGCGAACTTGGTTTAAAGGAAGAAGACTCCATGTTAGCAATAATGACAAAACAGCTAAAAATGTATGAAAAGTTTGCAGCTTTAATTCTTTGTATTGATTCTACCCTCAAAAATAATATCTACTCGTTTAAATTAATTACACATTTGGTTCCTGGTCAATTTAGGCAAGATCACCCCGAACCATTTTGTATATATTTTAAAGAAAACCAA
Source organism: Saccostrea cuccullata (assembly GCF_032062105.1). Taxonomy (NCBI): domain Eukaryota; kingdom Metazoa; phylum Mollusca; class Bivalvia; order Ostreida; family Ostreidae; genus Saccostrea; species Saccostrea cuccullata. Next base: position 18,520 of record NW_026927359.1, on the reverse strand, counting down.
CAAGCCATTTCCCTGTTTCTTAGTGCTGTTAAATAACAAGGCCCACAAACAAAAGTTAATTTTCTAATGACAGATGAGACAGTGTTAATATTGGATGGAATGCAGCTAAAAAAGGTTTTGGACCTGACTTGCATTTCCTTTGCATTTGGCATATTCATAAAAACTTGCGATTGAAAATCAACAGCATATCAAAGACAAGGAGCAGCAAGTATAGATATAATGTTTGTTATGTGCTGTAACGGCTGCCACGTCAGAGTCAGTCTGTAATAAGTATTCAGATGTATTGGTTCAAAGATTGTCAGACATCAATCCAATTTTTTTCAAAGGATTTTGCGTTATCTTGAAAGAAAAATGGGAAATTTTAGAATATGTGAATATGCTTAATTTAATACAAATATGTTTCTAGGAAGTTCCCATAACCTGTTGAAAACAGTTTACTTTGAAGGGAAAAGAAAACGTAGAATAAATGTTCATTTAGAAACCCTTCTTCAAATAGAGAACAACGTATATTTCAAACATTTAGCATCTCAAAAATTTAGCATGCCTCCTAAAGAAAATATTAAGACCTCTGATCGTCACCAAAGTAGTTGCGATTTTACAGTTTGCCAAGTTAACGAAGACACGTTTCACTAGCTTCTCAAAACAATTGTATAAGCACAAAAATGTCCTGAAACTTATTGCTACACAAAAGGTCCAGTCATTAATCTTAATGATCCTCAAGGTCTACCTTCCTGGTATAGGATTCCTCCATCAATGTATGGTAAGAGGATAACAGTTGTTGGAAGTGATGGGAAAAACACAGCGTAATATTCACAGGTGGACAGCACCATACAAATTAGGATAAAGAGAACTAAAAAAACTTTTTTAAGAATCTATTTCCCAAATTTAATAATAATATCTGTATGGAAAGGGATATGCAAAAATTCAAGGAATACAAGAAAGAATGGACAGAATTATGTCCTAAATGAAGAATGGTCCCCTTGTTCAACAACATAGGCTCAATAACATAATCTCTGCCCTAGATTGCATTATATCTGCCTATGATTGGTGTGAAAATCTTCCTAACTCCCTTGCAGAGTTTAGGCAGACTAAAAATTGCATCAAACGCTAACAATGTCTTGCAGCCACGTTTTAGGCCCACTATCAAGAATCCGGGTAGAAAGAGAAAAGAACCTTTGAGGAAACCCTCCCAACAAGAAAAAGATAATGTCCTTAAACGGCTTCAGCAACATAATCAACAAGGTCAAACCGCTGCTCCTTCTGATGGAATAGAACAAGATCAAAGGTCAGGGCCCTCTGTTGCACCATATCCCCCATTGAGACTAGTACATACAAATGAACTCCCTGTTTTACCATCACAAACACAAGGTCCAGTCATTAATCTTAATGATCCTCAAGGTCTACCTTCCTGATATAGGATTCCTCCACCACTTTATGGTAGGAGGATAACAGTTGTTGGAAGTGATGGGAAACAAATTATTTAATTTTATTCAAATATCTATACTTTTATATGTGTTATAGTGTTACTGCATGAATATAATTAACAAGGTCCGAAACTTTCCTCGTTGTGTCAATTTTTTTTCGAAATTTATTACCCTGTACAAAAATGTGAGTTTATATTTAAATGTTGAAGACAGATGATTTAGTTAGAAATGAGGAAGAGCATAAAGTCATTGTATCAAAGGTTCTGTAAAAGTCTCATCAAATCATTCTGTTCGTTATTTCCATATCCTTCTTTGTGATATAAAAGGAGTTTCGGTTAAGAGAAGGTTCGTTATAGCGTAACAGACGGAAGGAAATACAGAAAGACTGACAAAACAACAAAACCCGTATAAAACCCTTCATTAATCTCCATCCGATTGAAATGGTTACTTAGAAAGTAACATTACTATAAATATATTCATAATATACAAGATTAGACATATTACATTAAACAAATAAGCAGAGGGTTATTTTAAGGCAAAGGATAAAGGGGAAGCAAACCAGATCAATGTAAGCGATGGCGTGGCTCAACTCGTATGCAGACAATTATGGCTAAAAGATACCGTCACAGATCCTTCTCTTCTCCATGTTCCACAAAGCAACATGTTTACGAAACCATGGTGGAGGAGACCGGGGTGTTTTTGATTCCGCACAGCCACTTTAAACGCTTATGTAGATCTGAAGCGTCACATATTGCCATTCCAAAAAAACATTTGTGCATAATGAATTAACGCCATTCTTAGCGTCACATGTTGTCCTTCAAAAAAAAAAAACAAGAAATCTGTGAGCCAATGCTCACTAGTAATACCCCCCGCTCTGATGTAAATAAGCACTATCATGTTAATATACACAAGTTCAATTACAGGCAGATGCACAGAAAAATATGAAGTTGACATCAGATTCATATCAAAATTAATCCCACAATATGGCATGCCTAAACAGATAATAGTTAATGAGAAAACTGCGACGAAAATTTGTCATTTGTGAAACAGACAGATGCACAGACAAATAGGAAGTTGACATCGGATTTGAACAAAAATGTATTCCACCATATGGCATGTCTCAGAGAAGATTGTGTTAAAATTTAAGCATCTACGATGAGTAGTTGCTGAGAAAACTGTGATGAAAATTTGTGATGTATGAAACGGACAGAAGCACAGACAAACAGGAAGTTGACATCAGATTTAAGCGAAAATGTATCCCACCATATGGCATGTCTAAAAAAAATTGTGTTGAAATTTCAAGCATCTATGATAAGTAGTTGCTGAGAAAACTGTGACGAAAATTTGTGATGTATGAAACGGACAGACTCACAGACAAACAGGAAGTTGAAATTGGATTTAAACGAAATATATACCACCATATGGCATGCCTTAGAGAAGATTGTGTTAAAATTTCAAGCATCTACGATGAGTAGTTGCTGAGAAAACTGTGACGAAAATTTGTGATGTATGAAACGGACAGACGCACAGACAAACAGGAAGTTGAAATCAGATTGAAACGAAAATGTATCCCACGATATGGCATGCCTCAAAGAAGATTGTGTTTAAATTTCAAGCATCTACGATGAGTGGTTGTTGAGAAAACTGCTACGGAAATTTGTTTCGGACGGACACACAGACAGACAGACGGACGGACAGACAGACGGACAGACACACAAGGGTAAAACAGTATACCCCCCTCTCCTTCGGAGCGGGGGTATAAAAAACATTTGTGTATAATGAATTAAGAACAATAGCCGAGAACGATTATAGGTATTATTCTCAGACAAGGTTTACACAAAAGTAAATGTCGCAACTCCCACATATTCAAGTTGCCGTTCTTTGTCTCCCACCAGCCTATAGTAGAAAAAAGTGTGAAGCTATGGATTAAATCATTTATGGCGGGAAAAAATTGCAGTAAATTGTGAAATAAAATAATACAGACACGTTTAATAGTTTTGTAACATAATGTTTATTTTTTTTATTTACCAGTGCATATGTCCTAATTATAAATGTCAAGAGTGTCGACGAAAGTTTTAAAGTTAACATTCTGATATATCGATGCATAAATATATGCGTATTACAATTCCAGAAAGTTGACGCACAACCAGATGTAAAGAATAAGTGGCAAGATATAGAGTCTTCAACCAAAAAGAAGGAAGCCGAGAGGAAAAGAGTGGATTACCCAGCAAGACAGGGGTGGCCCCCTGAGGACAAAAAGACTGGGAGAAGGTTTGTTTTACATTCCGAAAAGGGCTGGAATTTTTAGCAACTGATTTAACAGTTATCATTTAACTTGCAGCATACAAAATATTTGTCAAATTTGAAACGAATATTGTCACATTCTTCTAGTGTGGCAAATTCCACCTCAACAATAACATAATTGGTTGTTTTTTTTTTGTCCCCAACACAGAGTGTGGATGAAAGTCCCACAAAGAGAACTGTATCAGTAAAGACATTCTGAAGAGAGGAAGTTAATTCAGTTTAACCCACCTCTGTCTTACGAATGATTGAAGTCTGTCACGTGAAGGAGGTGGGTTACTATTGCAGCCCGGAGAACCGGGCTGTCCTTTACTTATAAGTTTAAATGTTTATGTGTAGTGATTTAGTTTGGAGAAGTTATTATTCGTACATATTTACACTAATGCAAACAGGCAACTCTTAATTTAATGACTATTTTCATTGCTTTTCTTATTTATAATTAACAGGGCAACAATTCTTCAAAGTCTACATTCGCACCGAAATCAAAATCCGTCTTAGAAAGACCAGAGACAGTTGAAAGCGAGACGTCCCTTAGTAGAGGAGATACGGGAACAGTACCATGTTTAATTTATTTAATAAGTATGGAAATGCATGTTAAACTCATTTCCCTTTTGTTTACGTTCTAAGCTTCGGTTCCTGGGTTAATTGGGTTCAACTTTATTTACTTATTTGGTAAGTTTAAACTATAAAATTTGAATTGGATTAATACAGAGAAGATGTACAATAGCTGCGATATTGTTATGTCGTCTGCTTTTCGTTAGTCAGTGTAATACCTATGTCCGTAACTGTTATCATTTACATAACAGTACTACGCTGTTATAAGGTCAGCATTACTACAATGTGCGTGTTCGCAATTTCAAAATTACAATAGTGCTACAATGTTGCGTGTTCGCAATTAACTATTTTATTATTTGGTGCATTCATAAAAATGCTACGCCTGGATACTATATGGGTACTATACTATAATTATATCTACGTTATTAAAGTGTTAGTTACCTTTATTTAAAGTTTATTATAGTACATAATTCATGCATACTATACTTTCATCCTTATTTTGATTATACATTAACGTATAAGGAATTGGGAAACATGTAGTGCTACGGCTAGTACTAGCTGCAGAAACATGGTATAGGGCTTGAGGTGTAGCACTTGATGACGACCTCGAAATTAATATTTGGGTCTTAATTAATTATAGTAGCACTATCTTTCGCAGCCCTCCCCATTTGCTTATCCTTTTAATTTTTGGTTTTTAATACAAGATGTTTTATGCACTTGTATTATTCTACACACATAATCATAGGCAGTTAAATTCAAATATTTACTGTTAATAATCTAGTTACCTTTATTTAACTTTATATAAGTAATAATATATATCTTCAACTCGACATTTAGATATATCATCCGTATTTCAATTAATAATACATTAATTCCTATACACGATATATCCTGGGAAACAAGATGAGTCCAACACATCTGCTTCATACTTGGATATTTTACTGAAAAAGACACAAATGGTATAACAACCAAGCTATATGATAAACGTGATGACTTTAACTTTTCTATGTCAACTTCCCTTACTTATGCAGCAATATATATTTGCATACGGTATTTATATCTCAATTCGATACGCAAGAGCATGCTTTATGAACAATTTCTTAAAAGGTAAATTATTGACAAGCAAGTTGATGAAACAAGAATATCAACCTCGTTTAAAGTCATCCTTTTAATTTTTGGTTTTTAATGACCTTGTCAGCAAATACAATTTATCATTGAATGAAATGCTACTACACACAATTTTAGTCATTAATACAGTTAAATTTTTTCCGTTATTTCCTATTATGACAATGTCAGCAATGCTAACTCCTCCATGGCACCTGATCCCACCTCTGATGTTTCGGAGGTCCGTGTTTGCTCTGCTCTTGTTTTGTATATTTGTTTAATGGACGTTGAGATTGAATACTGTTCGTTATTTCCATATCCTTAATATAGCTAACTTGCATATGTATTTAAAAAAAAAATTTGGTTAATTGTCCTTTAACTCCATGTATGGTCGGCCACCAAAAAATGTTTACTACGGTCTCTAGACTAAGTAACGAGATGGTTATTTATTTTTGTTTATTATTTATTTATTTTTAAAAAATAAAAGGTAGATATTTATATATCTACACGACCATACAGAGGCCTGTCTTTCTGCATATGTGTAGAAAGTTCAAAGATTTTTGCGGCTGGACCCATAAAGTGAAACAATAAGAATATTATATTCTTAGCACCAAATGAATAAAGCACCATCCTTATACTAAATAACTACAGCATAATAAAATAGAGAGATAACCACATCATTTGATAGATAACTATCTTCAGTTAAAATAATCACAGCATTACATAACAGAGGATCATCTTCATATGAAATAATAGTTCATTAATATAATAAAGCATGGAATAGCCACATAGGGAAGCTATGGCGTTTCATAGATTGGAAATCGGGCACAGTCTTTGCTCACTATCCAAAGACCCTTTTCGTCAGCTCATTTTGATGGAAGCTCCCTATCAAATATTCGGTGTTGCCGGTCTTGTAAAGTTCTTGCACAACAACAACTCGATCTGGCGATCACACTCTGCTATGACCTTTACTCATCTTCAATGAGGAGTCCAGAAAGCAAGAGCCACTTTTGTACCCGAGATTTTACAAAAATCAACACCACTCAGTTAAGGTTACAAATGGTGTATCGATGACTTGGGATATTGATGGCCACGAATGTATAAATCGTGACGTAATTTCTCCTCATATTGACGTCATAAAATACGTCATTTTCCCCCACATGTAAATATCTTTAAAGATGACTTAATGTTGATTCTTTCAATATTTCATGTAGTAGACCTCTGATCCAAAAGATGAAAATACCAAATGATTAATGAAAAAAATCGTTTTTGAAGATCAAAATCATTTTATTTTATGGATCTTTGGCCTTGCTTATATTTTAATTCTTAGCTCAAGGTAGCCAAATACGCATGTTTTCTACAAATTTGAAAAACATGTTTAGTATACGAATTGATTGATTGATTGTATATTGTTTAACGTCCCTCTCGAGAATTTTTCGCTCATATGGAGACGTCACCGTATGCCGGTGAAGGGCTTCAAATTTTGACCTTTACTCGGCACTCAGGGCCATTGAGCAGTGAGGGATCTTTATCGTGCCAGCGCCGAGCGCATGGCGAAGGAACAGTTGCTACCAATTTTAACGACTAGGTCAGTCGCGGCCCAGATACGAACTCACGACCTCCCGATCACGGAGCGAGCGCTTTACCGACTGAGCTACCGTGAACGGTCAGTATACGAATTGAAAGGACCTGGAAAATACTTTATTTCGATTTAAAAAAAGGGAAAGATGATGATAGTTAATTAAGGAATATGAGTACAGGACCATTTTATGCATAAAGTGAGCCTAGCATTTTTTTTAATGAATAAAGGTTAAGTGGAATAAAGCCCGCATATATTCATTTAGCAAATTGCTAATCATCGGATTTATACTTTATTTCTTCTTCGGAAGAGACACTTTGTGATGATTATCTTCATAAACTTGCACACTTCCAACACACGCATACATTATTAGCAACGCGAATCGCGGTATATATTATCCCTTTCCACGTTACACCGTAGCAGGTTTTGGCCGCAGTTCTTTATGACCTTGTTTACTCTGCAGCGGGACAGATACTAGTACTGTTACTTTGTACCTTGAGTGTTGTTACCTGTAAACGGTTGTCTATAATCAGTTCTAGTGGATGGTTAATAAATATCTGTATGTTCAGATAAATATTTTTTATGTGCCTTGTGTACGTCTGCTCCGGACTTTGGATATAAAATGTCAGATCGTTAAGAGTTTTAATGAATGAATGAATGGGGTTTTTGAAGAAATTTGAAGAAATTCTAGTTTGTAACCCTCGTTGATTATTGATAATACCCAACTGTCTTGAGTTACAAGATTCCAGTTTTCTACAAAATGTTTGAGACGACCCCCAACTGGTATCTCGGGAAGCATTGCAATTTTGGTTACCTGTTCTAATCTGCAGTCATTTATTAGATTTCTTTGGGATCCGAAAGGAACCAATTCTGTCTACTGTAGCAGATGCAGACGTATTTCTCGAATTGTCCTCTCTTGGTTTGTAGTCATAAGACCGTCTTGAGAAATTGGGTCTCTGAGTAGATGTTCTGTAACTGTTATTCAAAACAGTAGTAGTTCTGGGTTTTTTAAAATTTCCAGAGTTTTCAGCAGAATTTTCTGAAAATTTGCGTTTTTGATTTTTTTCATTCCATTCTGGAATTAAATCCTTAAGAGAATCTTTCTGCTCTTTCCTTTCTTTTAGTTTCTCTTCTAATTTCTTGCCAAAGACGCCATCTTCTGAAAGAGGCAGGCAAATAATTTTGCTATGAATATCCTTCAAGGTATATAATCCAGAGTCTTGTGCTGCAGTTTTCCTTCTTATAAGATGGTGAAAAGCCCCTGCTCTCCCCATTTGATCTAGTGCCTTGGTAGACATGGAGAAAATGTCTTTAATTGCTTGAACTGTGTCCGCATCTTGACAAGTTATAGAATCTAACAACGTTCCTAAAGCTTGCTGCATGTAGCTTAATGAAATAATACCCATACGGGCAGCCATCTGTCCCTGATATGCCAAAGTTTCAATACTTTTGTACGGCTGGGAAATTAAATGTTTACTTTTCCCCCAACCTTTGGTTTTATTTCCATGTTTTTTTCTTAACATTGGTTCTAAAATGTCATCTAGCCCTGGAACTTGAAGAAATGCTGCCGAGTTTGGATGAACAGGGAAACATTGTCTATATTCATCTCTGTAAGCAGACAAGCGTTCTGGATCAGTAATTCTCCATGACTTTTTCAAGATCTCCTCTTGTGTTTTGTCTAAAACTAATCCAGTTTTTTCTTCCTCTGAAGAAGAAACATTGCCAAAAATATCAGTTAGAGTTTTTGTATGCTCATCACTTTTATTGATCAAGTTCTGAAATCTATTGTTGTTGTTGCTGTCCAACTTATGTTGATTATTATCAAAAATCATGGGCAGTAATAGATTCCTCTTGAACTGAGGATTCGTTATCACCCAATAGCTCACGTACTTCTCTGACACTTGGAGCTAATGATATCATATCGTCCATTTCAGGCACACTTAATGTCCCTTCAATTTGGACTTCACTTTCCAAAGGTATAATCGGACGCATTCCAGATGAATCGTCTACATTTGATACCATGGGCTCAGGTCTCCGCGTGGATAAACCACCGGTATCCTGATCCGCTAACGAATTATGAGACACGTTTGTCTCGTGCACATTATGAGAAGCTGTATTCTCTAAAACACTGCTGGACAAAGTTTCAATACTTTCTCTTAGAAAATTCATCATAGTGTCTAACCTTTCGTTGACTCTGTTTTCTAATTGTTCCATTTTCTCGTTAGCTTTGCTGGAGGATTTCCTACCGGACCGCGGTTTTTTTTCCTTTGGCCTCCATTACTGATTGTAAATTCTGGAATTCCGAGCCCGAATTTAATTCGTCGTTCGAAATAAAACTGGCTTCTTCCATACTTAAACTAACATGAGAGAGTATCTATACCAATACCTTATACAAAATACAAAGTATTTGTATCACTCCATGGCTGAGAAATCTCTGCCAAAAAAAGTATGAACGTTCTGTTGCACGCCGGAAGATGAACTGATTTGGGCAAGCACCTGAGATGTGATCTCAGTCTTATAAGTGTTTGAATCTTATTCTTTTAAACGCTTGCCCGCGAGTTATGAACGTTAATAAGGGGAAGATATCCTAATGTATATTTATGACTGGTAAGTATAACGAACGAAATAAAATTCACAATTTTGGAAGAGGCACTCTTTCTCATCATAACTATGCACTTAGTTTATTTAATACCTAGGAGCAGAGAAGAAGATTTTCAAAGAATTCATGTATTTTCACTATATAATCAATATAGCCCCCCCGCCCCTACTCACACCAGAACCCTTGACCCTGGGGCCATAAAATTCACAATTTTGGTAGAGGCACTCTTGCTTATAATAACTATCCACTTAGTTAGTTTATTTGATACCAAGGAGCAGAGAAGAAGATTTTCAAAGAATTCATGTATTTTCACCATATAATCAATAGAGCCCCCACCCCCACACCAGAACCCTTGACCCTGGGGCCATAAAATTCAAAATTTTGGTAGAGGCACTCTTGTTCATCATAACTATGCATGTAGTTAGTTTATTTAATACCTAGGAGCAGAGAAGAAGATTTTCAAAGAATTCATGTATTTCACTATATAATCAATAGAGCCCCCCTAACACCAGAACCCTTGACCCCGGGGCCATAAAATTCACAATTTTGATATAGGCACTCTTGCTTATCATAACTATGCACTTAGTTAGTTTATTTGATACCAAAGAGCAGAGAAGAAGATTTTCAAAGAACTCATGTATTTTCACTATATAATCAGTAACCCCCCCCCCCCCAACACCCACACCAGAACCCTTGACCCTGGGCCGGGGCCATAAAATTCACAATGTTGGAAGAGGCACTCTTTCTCATCATAACTATGCACTTAGTTTATTTAATACCTAGGAGCAAAAAAGAATATTTTCAAAGAATTCATGTATTTTCACTATATAATCAATAGAGCCCCCCCCCCCCCCCCAACTACCCCAACAACAGAACCCTTGACCCTGGGGCCATAAAATTCACAATTTTGGTAGAGGCACTCTTGCTTATCATAACTATCCACTTAGTTAGTTTATTTAATACCAAGGAGCAGAGAAGAAGATTTTCAAAGAATTCATGTATTTTCACTATATAATCAATAGGGCCCCCACCCCCACACCAGAACCCTTGACCCTGGGGCCATAAAATTCAAAATTTTGGTAGAGGCACTCTTGCTCATCATAACTATGCACATAGTTAGTTTATTTAATACCTAGGAGCAGAGAAGAAGATTTTCAAAGAATTCATGTATTTCACTATATAATCAATAGAGTCCCCCCCCCCTAACACCAGAACCCTTGACCCTGGGGCCATAAAATTCACAATTTTGATAGAGGCATTCTTGCTCATCATAACTATGCACTTAGTTAGTTTATTTAATACCTTGAGGCAGAGAAGAAGATTTTCAAAGAATTCATGTATTTTCACTGTATAATCAATAGAACCCCCCCCCAACACCAGAACCCTTGACCCTGGGGCCATAAAATTCACAATTTTGGTAGAGGCACTCTTGCTCATCATAACTATGTACTTAGTTGGTTGATCTAATACCCAGGAGCAGAGAAGAAGATTTTCAAAGAAATAATGCATTTTCACTGTATACTTATTTAGCCCCGCCCTAGCACTAGAACCCCTGACCCCAGGGCCATGAATTTCACAATTTTGGTAGAGGACTCAATGCTGATTACAATCATGCAAATAGTTTGACTGCTTGACGTCCAGGAGTAAAGAAGAAGATTTTTAAAGATTGCATTATTTTTAGTGGTTTGGGCCCCACCCCTCAGGCCCCAGGGGGGCAGGGATCATGAAATTCACAATTTTTGTTCCCCTTCACCCAAAGATGCTTTGTGCCAAATTTGGCTGAAATTGGTTCAGTGGTTGCAGAGAAGAAGCTGAAAATGTTCAAATGTTAACACACGACGCACGACGGACGACGCACGACGACGGACGAAAACGGATAGCAATAGGTCACCTGAGTTTACTCAGATGACCTAAAAATCTAATTTAGAAATATCTTCATATATAATAACAATCGAGTCATTTTTCTTATAAGGACCCCCTCTAGATCCGCGCATGTCAAGTGATTACTAGTATTAAAAAGTATATTTCCAAGAAAATAAAAATAAATGGTTCAAAGAATAAGACAGCAGCCCTTCGGAACCTCTAAAATTGAATAAAGCGTGGAAACAGAACTCCCTCTATACTGTTTAAGGACAGACGAGACATTCCTTAATAATAGATAAATTGTTTTTAAGAGTTTGGCATTGAAGTATTACTACTAAAATATGTTTACTCATAAAAAATCGAGATACCTTACCAGGAATTTCTGCAAGATACCAGGGGCAGACTTTCTTTTATAATCCTTTGGGGAAGAAAAAAAATCCAATTATAAATTTTTTTTAAGTGTTTGGATTTTTAAATCACGTTTAGAAACTGGTTTAGAAATCAGAATTTTATTAAAATTCTGATTGATTGTATATTGTTTAACGTCCCTCTAAAGAATTTTTCACTCATATGGAGACGTCACCGTATGCCGGTGAAGGGCTTCAGATTTAGACCTATACTCGGCACTCGGGTCCATTGAGCAGTGAGGGCTCTTTATCGTTCCAACGCCTACCGTGACACGAGACCTACGTTTTTAAGGTCATAACCGAAAGACCCGTGACTTTCACTTCTAGTGCCGAGCGCTTGGCGAAGGAACAATCACTACCTTTGTTTACGTCTTATGTATGACGCGTATTAAAATTTTGAATATTTTTTCATACATTTCGAAAATATACAAAACAGATATTAAGGAACGTCTTCTCTGACCTTAATGTGGAGGCGGTACGTAGAGAGATCACAGGCAACTGAAGTATGGATAATACCCCTATTTTTTAATGAAAAAAATGTAAAAGTGCGTAATACCTCGAAAATATTAATTTTCACTTTAAAACACATCTATATGCCGTTATATGCAAGCAGATTTACTTTTTCTCACGTTTAAAGAATGGCACTAGAACCCCTGACCCTGGGGCCATGAATTTCACAATTTTGGTAGAGGACTTCATGCTGATAACAATTATGCCAACAGTTCGACAGCTTGATGTCCAGGAGTAAAGAAGATTTTTAAAGATTGCACTTATTTTAGTGGTTTTGGTCAACCCCCTGGATCATGAAATTCACAAATTTTTGTTTTCCTTCACCCATAGATGCTAAGTGCCAAATTTGGTAGAAATTGGTTCAGTGGTTTCAGAGAAGAAGCTGAAAATGTTCAAATGTTAACACACGACGAACGACGACGGATAGCAATAGGTCATCTGAGTTTACTGAGGTGACCTAAAAATAAAGAACAATAATGCCCAGAAAAGTAAACAAAAGGCCATGGCAGCATTTACAATTTGATCCGTCATCATAATACATAGAAGTTCCTTAGTTTGGTTACTTAATACCAATGGGCAAGGTAGGGGAACGAAAAATGCATTTCAACAAATAAGTTATATTCAGCAATAATCAGTAATGTCGTTACCACACATGAACCCTTGACTCTTAGGCTTAGATCCACACATTGCACAATTTTTGGAAAGGCATCCTTGCTTTTTAAAAAAATATTTCAATTATACAAAAGAGCACATTTCAAACAATTTATTCATTTTCAGTATGTAAGTACAGCCCTCCCCCCCCCTTCTATGGTACAAGTGACCCTGGGCCCTTAAATTTACAATTCCTAATGCTACGTTTACACTATGTTCCCGGCAGCCACGGCAATCACGTTTCAGGCCACCGTGGAAAAAACGGGACGGGCGTGAGAAAACTTGGGGCAACGGCATGGGCAAACGTAACTCATCGCGATTGCCGTGGATGCCGTGCCTGATTTTTAAACTGTCAAAAAAATTGCCACGGCGGCCACGTTGCAGATGTGAAACTTAGTAGGTCGTAGTAAAACGGAATAAACGCAACAAAACACGACAGCACGTAATAGACCGTAACAGAACTTGGAGGCAGTCCGCAGTGGGACGGGACAATGTATTTTTCCATTCATCTCACGGTCCATTCACGTTTTGAGACGTTTTGCTGAGTTTAGTCCGCGTTCTGTCACGGCTAGTTCACGGTTGTTGTCCGTTTTATCACGTTCTGCCACGTTTCATCACGGTCCTCACGGCAAACTAGGGTGTATGGTAGCCGTTTCCTCGCGTTCAATCGCGGTTCGTCCCGGCATGTTACGGTTTATGGTCCCAGTGCGTTGCGTTCTACTACGGTCTGACACGGCGCACGCGGTCTGAGAGGAAGCATATAAAAGCCGGGCACTGCAGAGAAGTTTCATTATGGATCCATATGGATCTCTGCCTTCTCATCCTCTTATTCGTCTCATTCCTAGTTGCTGCACTCCTGCCTCCCCTCTCTGTAATTGCTGCTGGTTCTCTTCATTTTGACGAAGTGATTTTACGTATGCACCCAGCAAACACGCAAAAATAAAATATTCGTCTTGGGAATTCATGATGTTTTATCTTCGAAGGGTCATGATACAATGATTGTTTCTGGTTAGGAGACCTTCTCTGGTACAAATGTGATCCATAGTTTCCCGGCGTCCATGTTTCATACGTAGAAAGACTTGACAGAACGTGAGAAACGTATAAGAACGTCATAAGAACGCGAGAAACGAGAGGGGACCTATCAGAACGTAAGAGGCCTGGGGGGAATGTGCTGGCATACGTGGCAGAACCGTAGTGTGCCTTGGAGCCTCCGGCACTCCACGACAACTTCTTCCTACGGCCCATCAAGGATTCCGTAGAAGACCGTAGAAGAACGCAAAAGAACTTGTCAAGACTTGTATAAAAAGGGGAAAATAACCAAAATCTCACGGCGCACTACGTTTCGGGCAAACGGGGCTGCCGTGAACATAGTGTAAACGTAGCATAAAGAGTGAGCCCTTGCTTATAATTATATAGGTAGCTGCTAAAAACCAAGGAGCAAAGAAGAAAATAATCATAGACATCATGTTTTTTTCACTAAACATGAATAATCTTAAGAGCCCCGTCTTAACACGAGAACCCCTGACCCTGGGGCCATAAAATTCAAAATTTTCGTAGAGGCAGTCTTGCTCATCATAACTATATACTTACTTAGTTTTTTTAATACCTTGGAGCAGAGAAGAAGATAGTCAAATATTTTGTGTTTCACTATATAATCAATACAACCCCTCCCTAACACCAGAACCACTGACCCTTGGGCCATAAAATTCACTATTTCAGTAGAAGCACTCTTACCGTACTTATCATAACAGTATACTTACTTAGTTTATTTAATACCCAGGAGCAGAGAAGATTTTTAAAGAATTCATGTATTTTCTCTACATAATGAATAGAGCCCCGCCCTAATACCAGAACCCCTGACCCTGGGGCCGTAAAATTCACTATTTTGGTAGAGGCACTCTTGCTTATCATAACTATGTGCTTGGAAAGTTTAGTTCAGACCCAGGTACAGAGAAAAAGATTTTCAAAGAAATAATGCATTTTTAATATATACTTTTTTTAGCTCCGCCCTGACTCCAGGGCCATGAATTTCGGTAAAGGACTCAATGCTGATTACAATCACGCAAACAGTTTGACTGCTTTATGTCCAGGAGTAAAGAAGAAGGCTTTTAAAGATTGCATTAATTTTATTGATTTTGGCCCCACCCCAAGGGGGGCAGGGATCATGAAATTCACAATTTTTGTTCCCTATCACCCATATATGCTTTGTGCCAAATTTGGTTGAAATTCACTCATTGGTTGCATAGAAGAAGCTGTTCAAAAGTTAAGGACCGATTGACGACGGACGAAAACAGATAGTAATAGGTCACAAATAAAATAGAATACAAAAGTAACCTTTAGAAGATTTTTTTCTGCAACAAAAATGCTAAAATTGCTCAAAATTTGTTTTTTTAAAGATTCTTTTCTTTTCTTAAACACGAATCAGAAAATTATAAATGTACTCAAGATATATACTTAATGTTTTCCTTTTCTCTCCGAAATAATAAGAATCACGCTTAAACGAAGGATATGTAAATAACGAACAGTATTCAATCTCAACGTCCATTTAACAAATATACAAAATAAGAGCAGAGCAAACACGGACCCCCGAAACATCAGAGGTGGGATCAGGTGCCATGGAGGAGTGAGCATCCCCTGCCGACCGGTCACACCCGCCGTGTGCTCGTTGTCATAATCAGGAAATAACGGAAATAAATCCGTGGTCAATTCAGTGTATAAATAATGAACTAACAATTGGTATGAAAAACGTCAGTCAGCATTTCATTCAATGATAAATTGTATTTGCTGACAAGGTCATTGTATCGACCATAGAATTTACGAAATGATGACTTTAAACGAGACTGTTGATATTCTTGTTTCATCAACTTGCTTGTCAATGATATACCTCGTTTTAAGAAATTGTTCATACGTAGAGCATGCTCTTGCGTATCGAATCAACTGAGATATAAATACTCCGTGTGCAGGTAATGAAGGTATATTGCTGCATAAGTAAGGGAAGTTGACGATAGAAAAGTTAAAGTCATCATGTTTATCATATAGCTTGGTTGTTAGATTACCATTTGTGCCTTTTTCAAGTAAAATGTCCAAGTATGAAGCAGACGTGTCGGACTCTGTGGTATCTTTTATCTCAAGCTCTCCAGGATAAACAACATTTTTGGAAGATATTTTTCATTTATTGTTTTGATAATATATAATCATAATTTTAAAACAGGGACCCTAAATGATATCAAATAATGAACATTTACTTACATTTTTCTTTCATTTCATGCAATTAGAGTCATTTTAATATATATATCTTTTTTCCTTCTTTTAGTAAATTATTTGAAAGTAATGGAAGGATATGGAAATAACGAACAGTATTCAATCTCAACGTCCATTAAACAAATATACAAAATAAGATGGAGAAATTCTGGCAATAATAACCTGAACAACTTGACCATATTTTCCGGCAAAGTCCAGTGACGGTCAGAGGTCAAACGTCAAGCAAAATGTAAGTAAAAACATATTAATATACGAGAAGTACTTTCTGTTTATCTGTATAAAGTTTATTTTTATTTCCTTTTTTTTTAATTTTTTAATATCGATAAAAATTTTGAACTATCTTGTTAAAACAAACTATTCTTATCTTGTTAAAACAAACTTTCTTTTTCAGAGACGTGAAGAGTAGGAAAGTTGAATGAATTAATGAATGCTAATTAAATGAAAGAATGGTTGAATAAAAAAAGATTAAATGGTTGTATTTATCTGAAAGTTGATTAAAGCACATAAATCTCTCATTTCACAAATTACATTTCCAATAAAATATTCGGATTTTTTTCAAAAATATATTTAATTTTATAATTTAATTTAAGTTATTAATAATGAGTTTCAACTATCTTGTTAAAACAAACTATTTTTATCTTGTTAAAACAAACTTTCTTCTTCGAAAACGTGAAGAGTAAGAAAGTTGAATGATTGAATGAATGCTAATTAAATGAGAGAATGGTTGAAAAAAAAAAGATTAAATGTTTGTATTTATATAAAAAGTTGATTATAGCACATAAATCTCTCATTTCACAAATTACATTTTCAATAAAATATTCGGATTTCTTTCAAAAATATATTTAATTTTATAATTTAATTTAAGTTATTAATAATGAGTTTCAACTGCAAACATTAGATGAGACTGAACTTGAGCTTACAGAGCAAGATGAAAATCTTGCAATTTATGGGATTCATCGGCCACCTTTTAGTGGGTGATGGGAATTGTCGTTTTAGGTCTATTAGCTTTTTCCCTTGTATGGAAACCAAGACCACCACCAAGAGTTACGAAACTTTTGGGGAATTATGAATCGGTAAATAAGAGAATTCCACAACCACAATCAGTTAGAATTAAAAATAAATATCATTGGATTTAGGACGAACAGCATGTAAGAAAATTGATTTAGATTAACTAGTTTCAAGTAAGGATACAAATAACCAAGAAATAAATTATTTCTCTAAAAATCCTCACTTAAAAACTCCTACAAATTACTTTCCAACTATCCATTCTTTAAGATACTTGGACACAGATTTGAAGTTAATATTTTCTTATTTTTTCTGAACAATATCACGAATTACTCGTATATTTTAATAGCATTTCACACAAATTTTAATTAAAAATCTTATTGCATTTAAAAGTTATTAAAAAAAATTTTTGGTGGTTTGATTGACACATCCTTGTCCTTTTACAAATTTTAACTTTATTCTTCATCCTTAGGAAAAATGGCAATTTTGATGTGTTTTAATGAGTCATATAAAACTTTAATCAAGAATTTTATTCAGAGTAGAAATGTTAGAAAGCAAAACACCTTCAAAGGTATCGTCATTCCGAACTAAGAGATGCGTACAGAGTTTAGCAAATCGAGCACACTCGTGTTATGTACACAGTTTTTGTAAACAGGGCTCTAGTTCTGTTATTTTTTATATTTAGAATTCACCGGGTGAGTTCAATCGTCACAATCAGCCTTACCACAACTGCACGGACTGACAATATATTGTGTGTTTGTTTTGCTTTCGAACGTGTCTACTCTGAATTTTCTGGTCTAAAGTATTAATATTTTTCATTATACAAAACGAGACTGTCACTTTTCTTAAGGATTAAGAATAAAATTAATTTGTGAGAGTGCAAGAATATGTCAATCAAACCCGCCGAAAATTTGAGATTTTCACTATCTTTTAAACGAAACGATATTTTTAATTAATTTTTGTGTGAAATGCTTTTAAGATATATAAATTGTAATATTATAGAGAAAATAATAACTTCAAATCTGTGTCCAAGTACCTTAAAGGAAAATCCTCTAACGACTTACAAATGACAAGTAGCTTGGAAATATATCAATGTTCTATTTGTAAGAATATATTTCACGAATATGGCAAATTCAAGAAAACATAAAAAATGCACATGGTAAAGAAAATGATAAGAGAATGTCGTGCATTGCTCCCTCATGTGACGTGAACTTATTCCACGCTGATGAAGATCTCGTAAACCATATAGTCAGCATACATG